>NW_010318433.1:45936-59777 GCF_000700745.2 Antrostomus carolinensis | reverse complement strand
GTCCATATGAGTATTTCTATTATTTTTTTTTCCTCAGGTTAGTGTTAGACAGATGCACCCAAATAGTTACATTGATCATTCTGGTTTGCTTGCATAACTATTTGGGACATGGTTTAGTGGTGGACTTGGCAGTGTTAGATTTTTGGTTGGACTTGTTGATCTTAAAGGTCTTTTCCAACCCAAATGATTCTATGATTCTATTTCAAGGAAAATTAGCATTTTTGGTAGATGTGTGGGTCTTAGTCTTTTGAGGTAGCTTCAAGTGTTGGGAAATCCAGCTCATAACAGATCTTATTAGCTCTAATAGGACTATTAAGTTCACACATTTGTTATTTGAATATGCTGAATTTTTAAGGCCTTTTAAGTATTTTATTGGTAACAAACCAAAAGATAGTTCTTCATCTTTATTTGCTGATAGACTGTGCTTTTCCAAAATACAGGGAAAAGTTACACTTCTGTTTTTTTGTGACTTGGTTCTATATTCTTATTAATGTTCTACTTCAGAAAACTTTTGATTTATGTCAGCAGCTGTCTGCTTTCGGTCGCCATTTCTTACACATCTGTTTTATATATTCTACCAAGTAAAAATTTGCTTGTAATTTTCCTTACCTCAAGAAAAAGTTGATTGGAACTGTTCTTTTAGCCATATAAAATATAATCAGATCATAATACTGGTTGCTAAGTAGTTGCAGTCTTCTATTCCAGTAATTTATTTTTTCTCTACCTGTTATAAGGAATTTCAGAATGTGTTTCGGGTATAATTTTTTAAAAAATTAATTAATTTTTTTTAATTTTTTAAATTATTATTATTATAGATTTTGGAAAATCTTAGTTCTAAAGACTTGGTAGTACTGCTTGGCTTCACATCAGTTGATTTGGAAATGTTTTTAATAGTCTGTGTTTGACATAATTTGTTTCTACCCATATGAGTTGATGTAAGTTATTACATTTATATACTGGGGGGGCAGGTTGGCTGTGTATCTGGGACCTTGTAGTTTGAGGCTTGGCAAGAACAGCAGCCAATCAATTCTGCTGACTTGGTCCGTAGTATTTTCTGTGCTGCTGCTACCGTGGCTGCTATTACTTCTTAAAACCCCCCACTTTCTGTTCTCTCTGAACCCTTGTCCAATTTTTTTTCTTACTAGCTTCAAAGCAGTTTTTAATAAAATTTACCAGGTATTACATTGGTGTAAGTTTTGAAAACGTAAGTTTTAAAGTTTTAAAACTTTGCCACATTGTAGGTGTCTGGCTTGGCATTTTGTATGTGAAATATATCTAAAAATGAGTTCTAACTGAAATTTTAGCCTAAAGTAGATTATAAACCCCCCACTTTCTGTTCTCTCTGAACCCTTGTCCAATTTTTTTTCTTACTAGCT
The DNA here is from genome assembly GCF_000700745.2 of Antrostomus carolinensis. Classification (NCBI taxonomy): domain Eukaryota; kingdom Metazoa; phylum Chordata; class Aves; order Caprimulgiformes; family Caprimulgidae; genus Antrostomus; species Antrostomus carolinensis. The sequence goes on along the minus strand of NW_010318433.1, from coordinate 58,401 downwards.
TCAAAGCAGTTTTTAATAAAATTTACCAGGTATTACATTGGTGTAAGTTTTGAAAACGTAAGTTTTAAAGTTTTAAAACTTTGCCACATTGTAGGTGTCTGGCTTGGCATTTTGTATGTGAAATATGTCTAAAAATGAGTTCTAACTGAAATTTTAGCCTAAAGTAGATTATCATTTTTTCAAGATTAAAGAAAATATGTTGTTTTTATATCCACAGCAGCTCTTCTGAGATGCTGTTGTTCCTTTCTGACTTCACTTGGGTGCTTAAGATTGAGCAGATCAGCCTGGATTTTTGAGTGCTTTGTGTTCTTCACGGCAAGTAGCAGATACGCCCAATTTATAAGACCATTAAAAACTTAATCATTAATAGAAAATTCCATCTCCCTCTGACTTCTCTTGTCACGATCTCTGGTCTGCACCTGGACAGTGTGCCATGTATGGAGATTTTCCCTCAAAATCTGTTTGTTATTAACACAGAGGTTGATATGGCGTTGGGTACCAGACGCTGTTGAGGAAATTAGTCTGCCCTAAAGAAGTGGAGAACTATGCAATTTGACTGTAGTGGGAAAGTTAAATTAAGTCAAGGCTGGGGGGAGGCATAACAAGAGCTGTCTTTTCAAAAAGAATAGGCAGGTCTAAGGGAAAGTTTGACAGAGACCTAAGAGGACTGCAGGACAGAGTTGGGGGCAGGTGTTTAAGATAGTTTCAGAAATGGATGAATAGCTGAGGGTAGGCTAAGAAGGAAGCCTGACCATCTTGGAACACTTAACAAAGGTTTTTGAGACTTTTGAGTGTTTTCCTTGATGCTCATTTTAATTAAATAACAGTAGCAGGAAGAAAATTGGGTCATTTAAGGTGGAGTTAAGTAGGGCAGTATCTGTTCATTATCTCAGAATAAATTATGCTACAAATATATTTTAATTATTGCAAATCAAAGTATTATAAAACCAGAAAGTGCAGTTGAAGTATACACATCTTGATACATGAACCTGCCTAGTGAGGTCCACCAAGCAGCTGCATTTATGCACAGTATTGGTCATCTGAGGAGGAATGAATAGGAAAGGGGAAAATCTGATATAATGTAGATCAGTTTAATTGAAGCCCACAGGCATGAAAGTGCTTGAATTATAATCACTTGCCTATTGCATGATATTGCAGTAGAGCTGTGTGAAAGTTGTTTAGGTGACTGTGCCATACCTGAAATACAGATGCTATGGCTTTGAAGTCTTTAACGTTTGGCTATGAGGAAGAGTATATATTTAATCCTCCCTTCCTTTTTTCTAGTATGGAGCAGGAGCTAGGCATCATTTAAAAAATGAAAACGAAAACCAAAAAAAACCCCAAACAAAAAAAAAGCCCCCCAAAAACCCAACTAAACCACACATACAAAAAAAAACCCCAACTAAACCACACATACAAAAAAAACCCCCAAAAAACAACACCAAACCAAGTATGATTGCAAGAATTTAGCATAGATGAGTAAAGAGACTAGAACTAGCACATGAGACTGGAGCTGGACCTGGGTGGATGTAGAGGAAACTAAAAGCAAAGAAGCTGAATTGAGTGGAACTGGCTGAATTGGAATATTCAGATAGAGTATCTACTGGATAAGCACCTGACTGGGCAGGTAGGCTTGAATTAGCATGAGGAAGCAAGCATGGATGAAGATCACTGTTGAAAATTTGGACACGAAAAGCAAACAATTATGTTTAAGTGTGATTGGTTTAATTAAAAAAGTATTATGAAATTCCTAAGTCTTTGCCTCCCTCTGCTATTGACAAATACTGGGCAAACTGTAGCTTGCAGAGAAGGTGGAAATTCACTGTTGTTGTGAGTTGCTGTTTATTTCAAGCACCAAAATTGGTGTATTCCTTTAAAACTTATTTTGAAGAAGAATGAGCAGATAGATGGAATTTTTTTTTATTATTATTATTTTTTTTAGATTTCAAAATAGAAGAGGGGTCCTGATACTGCAGAGTTGGACATTTGAAAGTTGAAAAAATCCTGGAATGAGTACTACTTACTTAATTTTAATCTGGGTCATGTATATAGAATGTTATTTCATTCTGTCTTTTTTTCAGTAGATAGCAGCCTGTAGGTTGGACAGCCCTCATTAGATGACCTGCTAGACTGTGTTTGTTTCTCTGCATTGCTTAGTGGGTACCTCTTACCTTACCGAGTGTGCTCTCTGGAATTTTGCCTCGAATTATTTATTTTTCTTAGGGATTTTTCTGTGGCTCACTTCACTGTGGGATCAAGTGGCTCTTAAAGAACATCTTTAGAAGAGCCATGTAAAGTGAGAAGACAAACGATTATTTTATTTCTCAGAGAAATGAGGGGTAGGGGAATGAACATCAAACATGTCCATAAGTTTGTGTGCCCAATTTGTGAAGCAAAGGACCTGATTTTTCAGAGTGTGTAGTAGAGCGTAACTGCCCAAAGCACAGCTTTCAGGTTACAGGTGGTTCTACTCAAACTTCAGCAGTGTAGGCCTCTAAGTTTCAATGAAAACAGACTGATTCCTCAGGTGATCATTACCTGTGAATCCTTTCAATAAACTGGGAGTGGCTTGTACAGCAGCATGGAGAATCTGTGTAGCAGAGACAATGTATTTCAGCTCCCTGGGGCCAGATTTAGCACTTTGTTTTCATTTCTTCCATTTGACTACATATTCTCCAGCGTTCACAGTATGTAGGGGTACAGCAGTAGTCTTGTTCAGTTTGTAAGCCTGTGTTATCCTAATGGCAATCCAGTCCTTCAATAAGAATTAAAATGTAGATGTGGTCCTTTAACTGTAAATTGACACGTGATTTGTATGTACAGGGAACTGAAACAAGGATTAGACTGGCTTCTGATTGCATGCTTCTTGCAGCTTAATGTATTTTTCATATACTCTGTATGTGAATGCACGGTGAACATCAATTGCTGAAGGGTGCCATTGCATTTTCTAGGAACCACATGCATACATCTGATGACAGAATTTGGTGTATGTAGAGACATAACTTGTTTTTATTAATGGTATTGTGAAAATTAAGCTCTCAATCATTCAGTCAATTCACTGCGGCATAATAAATGTTTCAGCGCAGAACTCATGCTCCAGTAATATATATCAAATTTATTGTGAAGTCAATTAGGTATATGTATTCGACTGTTTTCAGCAGTTTTTTTCTTAAGGAAAATTACTTTTCTATATTTGTAGCATATTTCTGAAATAATTAATTTTAATGTGGCTTCTTGAAGTCTTAATAGAAGCCTATACTGTAACAAGAAGTTCCTTACAATTATAAAGAAAATCAGTTAAGTTAAAAATTATTAGTTTATTAAGTATGTAATACTTTTCATAGGCAAATATTTTAATTCAGTAGATATGCTATTAGAAACCACCCAGTTTAGTAATTTTAAGAGTATTTTTTTCTTCTTCAGCAGTTGCTTCCTCTCTGATTTTGGATTTTAATCAGAACTTGACTTAAGCTTTCATGTCTTACTAATGGTGCCAGTGAGAGAACTTGAGCACTAAATGGTTTGCTTAATCATCTGCTCTGCAACAGCTGCTAATATTTTTTTTTTAAATAAAAAAATAAAAAAAATGCCATCTCATCTTTAGGTCTGCTGTGGACAAAAAAAGCAAAGGCAGATAAGATGACTGGAGCTACCCTGTCTGCTTGGCACTGTCTTCCTTCTCCTCTCTCTCACTTTCAGTTTTCAGTGTAATGAAGAGCAGGAGAACAATATTCTGTAATTAAGGATTCCATTAAGTTGAAGAAAAGAGCAAATGGAGTTGTTTGTTCTCCTAGCTGAAAAAATTTGTCTGAGGTGGGGGGTTAGTGGTAGTAGTGTAGAAAAAGAGAGAGGTGGGTGGAGAGACTAAGTCAGGGCTGTTTGTTGAATATACTGTTAAGGACTGTTACCATCCTAATTAATCAAGTTAGAAATTACAGCTGTAGTTGGTTTCCCCCCAATTCTTGTTATCAATTTTCTTCTCTTTTGAGACAAAGCAAATATAAATTTTGTGTTCATTTGTCATTCGTTCTTTGACTTCAGCATCTCTGAAAATAACAATGTAGCACAAAAGACCAGTATTTACCTAGTTGTAATGTGGGTTGCCATGGTGTTTTGCAAATTATTGCAATTATGTTCACCATGCGAGTCGCCCTTGGTAACTGGCGAAAAAACTGATAATCCTGTTTTGAACAAAAGGTCAAATTGCTGAATAGAAAGTCTTGATTAACTAAAAGATGTACAAAGTGGAATTATTTCCTACCATTCAGAAATAGTTCTTGATCGGGTTTGGGGGAGGGGGTGAGTAAGTACATCTGATTACTGAAGTACAAAGCATTGAAAGGATGTTGTCTTGAGCCTTTCATGTAGTCTTAATGGTGGCTTTTTTGTCAAATTTACCCATTTGCAGCATTGAAAAGGCAGCTGCATTTAAGCTTGAGAGATGGTGCTTTTTCAAGAGTTCAGTGCATGGAAAGTTCTCAGCAGTATCTGCAGTTTACTATTAGACCTTCGGCTATTAAAACTGATGTGCTGCATTTGAGCCCATAGCTCTTGGTGCTTGTAAAACCCTCTGACTGATGATCTAATAAAGTGCTCTTACTGGACAATCTCTGATCAGATACTTTAGGGGGGGGAAAAAAAAATAACCACAGCTGTGAAAAGGATGGGGGTAGAAACGCATGGCTAAACTGAAAAGGTGGCTTTTGTAATCTGCAGTGGAAATATTAGTAAATAAGACTTTATTTTCAGTTTAAGTACTTTAAAGGGCCAACTTACTGCTCCAGAAATAATTTTTATTTACATTTACAAAAGTAAAAATTAATTTGAAAAGATTAAAAGTTCTTCATAATCACCAGTCCTCAACAATTACATACAGATATATAGAGGGAATGGTCGTCTTCCCGTCACTGTATTCAAAACACTGCGATGGATTTCTGCGCCTTAATGCTGTGAATTTCCTTTCTTCTTTCCTATTTTTTCCTATTAACGTGGCAAGCAAGGGAAGAGGTGAAGAGGATTAAAGGTTTTTCTTTTTTAATTATTCTACTTTTTTGTTTTTAAACAGCTACCTGGAAATTAATTCTTAAAACTTTGGAGAGCCTGTGTGAGAGCAGCATGAAAGCAAAGTAAACCTGAACAAGTTTGTGGGTTTACATTCTGCATCACCTAGCAACCCCCTGGCTCAGCCAGTTCTCTTGTCTGCCCCCAGTCCTGTTTACAGACCATTCAGGCTGCTCTTCGAAACCATGAAAGATATTCAGTTTCATTAGTGCCGTTCTCAAGGAGAAAATAATTAAACTTAAATGAACAAACACTGCTCAGTGATTCTTTAAACTTTTCTAGTTTAAGGTGACCAGACTGTTAAGACCACTTTTTCTGCCATTACCTTTCACTCTGTTGAGCTCCTCTGAACTTATGTATCTATGTATGTATGTGTATTATAATTCTGAAAGTTTTCAGAACTGTTAACTCCTTCAGTATTTAGAGATGTTCATAACCATATTGCAAAGACAGATGTTTCACATGAACAATCTTTTTGTCTCTACCACCTCGCAATGTCTACTTGAGTTGACAAACCTTCTGTTATTGCCATGTACGCGTGTAAAATCTCTGTGTGTTCTGTATTACATCTCATGTCATATTGAACTTCCTGTGAGACAAGTCTGTGACAGAGGGAAAAATTCAAAGACTGTGCAGACGTTTGAAGTGAGAGGATAGAGGGCAGAATTGTGGAAGAAGGCGGGGACCATAGTGTTTTTTTTAGCTTTCTAAACAAAGTAGAGGCACAGATTTTTCTTACTGTGTGTATGTTGCTGCATTCTTTAACAGGCAGTACATGGATGGGCTGTATGAGCAATTTGTGCTTTGTTGATAGCTGACAGACAAAGCAAAATTTTTTCTGAAGCAAGGTGCTGTACTTTGTTATGACCTATTGGAGCCTAAGAATGTGGCTTGTTTTGAGCTGTGTGAATTAGGAGAATATTTTGCAGAATGGACTTGAATATCCTTCTAGAGGTTTTAGCTCTCCATGCAGAAGTGCATGAGACATCTTTCCCTGATCCTTTTCTCAGTCTAGTTTTCCTAGACTTTCCGTGTGTAGTCATTTTAAGTATGCCTTCTCCTAGTTGCTTGCTTGAAATCCAGTTATAGCTCTTTTCAGCTTGTCTTAAGTAAAATGAAATTGTTGGTAATTTCTGGTTCTCTTTGGGAGCGGTATGTTAACCTATGAACACTTGTGCTGTACTTTTCAATATTTTGGGCCATGCATTTTGGTGCCCAGAACCTTATTTTATTGAAGATAAGAAGACCAAGGTATTGGCTTTGATGTGAAGTAAAGCAGAACATTCTTGCTAATTTAGTTTATAATGTACAGCTGTTAAGGTTGGAATTTGTCCACTTGTGGTACTATTACACGTGTTTAAATGAGGGCCACTGTTTGCATCAAACCTATCATAAGGGTTTGGAGTGCTCTATTATCCTTTCAGCAGGCTGATGACAGAGCCTGGTCTTTGCACAAATGAGATCAATAAGTTTCAAATAACTTGTATGAAATGACATGTGACTGTACATTTAAAGATGTCTTACTTTTTTAAAAAAATCAATTTTTAATAACATGTAAAACTCTTACATTGACCTACAAGATATTTGTCACTTCTGTCTTGTTTGATAATTTTGTTTAAAGCATTTTTCATGTTAGCTTGAGCATTTGGATTTTGGATTCTTTTTTTTGAGGAGTAGGGTACATTTCTTGCTTCTTTTGGTATCTCCTACTTTGATATTCCACCCCATTCCCCTGATCGCGCACACACACACCCACACACACACCCCCCCACACCCCTCCCCCCCCCAAGACTTTTAACAATCAAACTGATAAGACAGATATTGCTAAAAGTAATGTTTTCTAGACATTAGTGAAGTTTTCTTTCAGTCCTGGGTGTTTTTTGTTTTGTTATTTTTCTTTTTCCAGTTCTGGATTAAAAAGCAGTTCAAGTTCTATTATTTTGGAGTATCCAAATCACAAAATATCATTGTTGAAAATCTACAAACTTTCATTTTCAGTAGCCTAGAAATAGGTGTATGGTATTTTGTGGCTGACTTGGCATCACGAGAGTGATGCATTAATGATAGGACCTTGAGGTATGTGATTACTGAAAGAACTCCTAAAAAGTGTGCTTGTGGGACAGAATTTTGTTTACATCTCAAGTGTGCATCCATTTTCTGCAATATGCAAAGGGAACTAGCTTTGGATCTTTTCTTTGAGTGTTTTAGGTCAGAGCAGTTGGGTGCAAAAGGTGAGCTTCACTTTTTGTAATGACCACCTGGAACCAACATCAACCCGAGTAGTATTTATTTCTTCTCTTATGCTTTCTTTAAGGTAGCAAGTTAGTGTAGCTACACTGCTCTCAATTATTGTTTGTCTAGTTGCTTTGGACCTTCACAAATTGGTCCTTTGAAGGTGTGGTTCCCATTGACTCGTTGCCTTTGAGTCAGTTTGGGCTGGCAACTCTCCAGTGGAGAACTGAGACAGCAGGTGCATATGTCTCTGAGAGCAGGAGATTTCAGGAGATACTGTTTCGGAGAGGGTATCTTTCTCTTTTACCAGTAGTAGTATTGCAATGGGTGGTAAAGTGATCATTTGTCTTCTAGGAAGTTGTTGGCTAAGACTCTTCAATTTGATAACATCCTTTAATGTGATTCCTGTGATAATAATACTGGATATATAAGCAACCATCTCCAGAATCTGTACTGCTTTCAAGTAGTACACTTTCAAAAGCAATTCATACCTCCTTGTTACTATTCTTTCATTTAAGAAACAGTTTTATATTTTTCCTGAAAGATTACGTCTATCCATTAATCAGGCTGGATAATGCTGACTTCAAGAGGAGCAGAATGAACCATCCAGGAAAGGAATTTCCTTTCTTTATAAGAGTTTTTTATCCACTCCATCCCACAGCTGAATTCAGATCAGTTATATAGGCCAAAACTCAAGAAGCTCTGAAAATGAGGAAGTGCTTCGAAAAGAAATTGAGATTGTATCTTCAACTTCCATTGAAGTGAGGCAGCATGAAATGGAGTGTGAAATGCTGTGGTCCCTGTTTACTTTTTCCCTAAATTGGATGATCAGGTAGCATCAAACACTAAAAATACTCCTACTGGGAAATGTAACCTATTTTTTCTGGATGAGGAACTAGCTACAATATTTATTGTCTAGAAAAAGAAAAATTAATGTGAAGTCAATGGCCAAGTGTGAGTTGATAAAATAGTTCCTTACCTTTACTTGTGATCTGAATAATCATATACCACAATGGATCTATGATCAGTTCTCTTAATGCACTATAATTAGTATATATTTAAATGTATAAATTTCAGGAACAAATTTCAGTTGTTGTTACTATAATAGTTACTAAAACAATTTACCTTGCTTCTTGGAAATTAAAGCCAAATGTACGCAACACCTAACAAAGTACCAGAGAACGTGGAATAAGCATTCCCTAGGTAAGGGATTTAAGCTGTAGGATAAATTTATAAAGGAATTTTATGCAAACCTAAGGTGCTTCACCATTCTAAGCCTGTGCTGCGATATCTTTCCTTTCAGCTAGAACAAGCTTGACAGGATGTTTACCATGGTTCCTATCCCACTTAAAATAAAAAGACAAAAGCTCTAGTCATCCAGCATCAATAATAGTCTTGACCCAGCTTCTTTAATAAAACAATTTATTTGAAGAGTCTGTGAAAATATCAGTAATTTATTATTGGGAGTTTATTAAATGTTACAGTTAGGACAGCAGCATAAAGCCTTAAAACAAAATATCATCTTTGTTTTGCATACTCAAATTTGAGTATAAATATACTTAGTCTGTTTATTAAGATCACTTAGTTTTAAGACATTTTTGACTTAAAAGTTTCAGTTGTACCTGGCAGTTCAAGAGAACTTGTGCACACTCTTCATTTTGAAAGGCTTTTACATTTTGAAAGTCTAGGAGGAAATGCAGACATATATTTTCTCTAGTAGGGGATCTCTTGAACCTACTGTTAGGGCTTCTGACTCAGTACAATTTGATCTCTTTGTAGTAAGATTAAAGAAGTGGAGACAGCTTTTCCAGTAATTTATTTTTAAAATTTTGACAAAGTGGAAAAGAAGGTTGGAATGACTAGTATATCAGTAACAATGTCTATCCATATACTACTTTGAGATCTAATATGTCTGAAAGTACTTACTGAAGAGGCTTTGCAGGTCCCCTAGATTTTCTTCAAAGATAAAATGAGATCCATCTCATGGTCTTAAAGTTTTTATTTTTATTAGTGCTTGGTATCTGGTGTCCTTGTGGAATATCAAGCCTTGCTGGATCCTGAAAAAGTTGCTGACCCAGAATTCTGCATCACTGATTGCTTCTAACTCCATTACTCTGGTTTTTAGGGTTGGTGTGCATGATTCGTGTGATTAGAATGTGCTTGCTTATTCCGTACCAAGGATATTATCATTGACAGGAAAAATGTCAAAATAGATAAAATGGTCCACCTATGCAGCTGCAGGCCCACCTTCTATTTCCAGAGCTGACTTCTGGTAGTAGTCTTTTATAGAGCTAAAAAAAGTCTGTTTCATCAGGGAAGTTGGCAGTTGCATGAGTTTATAAAGGCTTCATTTCTGATGGTGGTCATTTTGCTAGGGGGTGATGAAGGAAGGAAGACTGATGGCTTATTTTCCATATATGATGCTCTTCTGTGATAGGATATTCTTTTTTGTTTCCCTCAAATTTCTTTCTGACAAGATTATCTCCAAATTTCACCTTGATGAAGAATTTACTTGTCTTTTCTTTCCCCTGCCCAAATAGAGTGGGTGACCAAGAGGTAGGATGTTTAAACATCATGAGGTGTTCCTTTCATAGGAATCGTAGAATTTGGAAGGGACCTTTAAAAGTCATCTAGTCCAACCCCCCTGCAGTGAGCAGGGACATCTTCAACTACATCAGGTTGCTGAGAGCCCAGACCAGCCTGAGCTTGAATGTTTCCTTGAATGGATGGGACTTCTACCATCTCTCTGGGCAACCTGGTCCAGTGTTTCACCACCCTCATTGTAAAAAATGTCTTCCTTATATCTAGTCTGAATCTGCCCTCTTATATTTTAAAGCCATTACCCCTTGTTTTGTCACTACCTTCCCTAGTAAAAAGTCTGTCCCCATCTTTCTTACAGGCCCTCTTTAAGTACTGAAAGATAACAATAAGATCACCCTGTAGCCTTCTCTTCTCCAGGCTGAACAACCCCAACTCTCTCAGCCTGTCCTCATAGGACATTTTTGTGGCCCTCCTCTGGACAGGTCCGTGTCTTTTCTGTGCTGAGGACTCCAGAACTGGACGCAGTTCTCCAGGTTGGGTCTCACCAGAGCAGAGTAGAGGGCCAGAATCACCTGCCTCAGTCTGCTGGCCACACTTCTTTTGATACAGCCCAGAATACAATTGGCCTTCTGGGCTGCAAGTGCACATTGCCAGCTCGTGCCCAGCTTTTCATCCACTGGTACCCCCAAGTCATCCTCTGGAGGGCTGTTCTCAATCCCTTCATCGCCAAGCCTGTATTGATACCAGGGATTGCCCTGACCTGGGTGCAGGACCTTGCACTTGGCCTCATGAAGTTCACATGGACCCACTTCTCAAGCTTTTTGAGGTCCCTCTGGATGACATCCTGTCCTTCAGGTGTGTCAACTGCACCACTCAGCTTGGTGTCATCCGCAAACTTGCTGAGGATGCACTTGATCCCACTGCCTGTCATTGATGAAGGTATTAAATAGTACTGGTCCCAATATGCACCCCTGAGGGACACAACTTGTCAGCGATGTCCATCTGGACATTGAGCCATTGACAACTACCTTCTGGATATGACCATCCAACCAACTTCTCATTCACCAAACAGTTCACCCATCAAATCTGTATCTCTCCAATTTAGAGAGAATGATGTTGTGAGGTTCCACGTCAAAGTCCTTACAGAGGTCCAGATAGACGATATCCATAGCATCTATGGATATCGTTGTTTGGATTGTCTATGGATTCTGTTGTCCACTGATGTGGTCACTCCATCATAGAAGGCTGTTAGGTTGGTTAGGCAGGACTTGCTCTTGGTGAAGCCGTGCTGGCTGTCTTGAATCACCTCCCTGTCCTTGATGTGTCTTAGCATAGCTTCTAGGAGGATCTCTTCCATGATTTCAGGCATGGAGGTGAGGCTGACAGGGTGGTAGTTCCCAGGGTTTTTCTTTCTACACTTTTTTAAAAATGGGTGCAGCGTTTCCCTTTTCCCAGTCACCAGAGGCTTCACCTGACTGCCCTGACTTTTCAAATATCACGGAGATTGGCTTGGCAGCTACATCAGCCAGTTCCCTCAGGACTCCCGGATGCATCTCGTCAGGTCCTACAGACTGACATATTCAGGTTCCTCAGGTGGTCGCAGCCTGATCTTCTCTTACAGTGGGGAGGGACTTAGCTCCAACAGAGAGGTGTGAGAAAAAAGGTTACCAGAGAAGACTGAGGCAAAAAAAGTCATTGGCTACCTCAGCTTTCTTGTCCGTTGTTACCTGTTTGCCAGTCTTACTCATCGTGGGAGGTGTGCTTTCTTTGACCTTCCTTTTCTGGCCAGCATACCTGTAGAAGCCCTTCTTATTATTCTTTGCATACCTTGCCAAGTTCAGCTCCAGCTGTGCCTTGACCTTCCTGACCCCATCCCTACACAGTGTTTATCAATCCCTACAGTATATGATCCAGTCTAAGTTCAGATAATTCAGTCTCTAGGTTGTTTGTATTAGTAGCTACAAGTTCAAAAGGAATGGCCATCTCTGCTCAGGCTGTCTAGGAGACACATAGACTTCACCGAGTCAGATACCAAGATATGACCTGTGTAGAGCCCTACTGATCAAAGTGTTCTCTACTGAATCTAGTTTGGAAGTCTCACTGATAAATTACTCCATCCTTAAGACTGATCAGGCAACTCTGATGTATCTTTGTACGTGCTCTGGAAGGACAATCAGGATGAAGCATCTAGCTGGAAGCAGCTAGAGAAGGTATATGAAACAGGCAGGCACCAGGATACCACAAAGAGTTACTTTTCCTGCAGATGAGAATAGTGTTTCTGATTATGCCAACTGTAGTCCCATCAAGTCTTCCATCTTGAGAAACCCTTTCAAAAACTTAATTAGTCTATGCCTTTGTCTAGCAGCAGGAGAATTGGTTTATTTGTAAGAGAGATGATGTGAGGTTTTTGACAGGTACTTTTCCCCATAAAATCTGGGATGTTGCCTGAGGAACCTGAGTTACGCTGGACTTCACATTGCTAAATGGGTAAAGTTTCCTTGGGGAATCTTATTTCACTATTTATGATACCATCCCTGATCTGAGGGGATTTCTTCTTTGGATTGTAGCAGTGGCAGGTAGATGTCACTCAAGTCTGAGTTGTCTGCTGAAATTGCAGCACATGACACTAAT
>NW_010318433.1:37500-45873 GCF_000700745.2 Antrostomus carolinensis | reverse complement strand
GATCAAGTCAATGTTATTCCTAGAGTATTTCCTTGTTCTGAACAGGCAAAAAAGCAGATTAGAAGTTGAAATTATTTCAAAATAATTTGGGTTTTGGTACACAGCAGAAAAACTTTCCTGACTTTACAGCAATAGCTCATCTTTAAGTTGATACTGATACTACCACTTTTGGTATTTCAAGTGTAAAATTGTAATGTAATTCTTAAAAGATGTAGCTACTACTAATAGTCAAAACATTGGCCAAAGAATGTGCAAACAGAGATTTCGGCTCAAGTTGGAATTCCTGAAATGCTGTATGCTCTAAGAAGCGTTTGTTTATCTGCTCCCCCAAACTTTCAGATATTACAGGAAACTGACAGGTGGAACAGGGAGATCACACGTGCCATGTAGAACAACTTATTGCAAATGGAACTGATAACTTTCAGGTCACTGAGTCAAGTCAGCTGTTGCCATGGGAAACTTCATATAAAATATTTCATAAAATCATGGATCTTTTAACATTGCATGGGGGTATCAGTAGATTTGATAGTTTACCCAGTAACGCGATATTGGTGGAACCTCATTCTTCCAGGGGATTTAAAGCCACTTCGAACAGATTTGCCCTATTAGACGACAATGCTATCCATAATAGTGGACATTGGCATGAAAATGGGGTTTGAAGATTCTGGTCCTGGAATTAGTGGAAATAATATGCTTTTGTAAGAGTAGTCTGAAAGGAGAGGTCATTTTGAAGTTAGAGTGGCTTGATTAGTAACTCACAATGATGCCTGAATCAGAAAACTTGTGTTTTGTGGTCTCTGACATTCAGCCTTCCACAAACTGGTTTGCTGATCAATGAGATGAACAGCAAGCTTATGCTGGTTGACAAGGAAAGCATGTCCAGGTTGTGTTCCTACACTTCCCTTCTGGCAGGTTTGATTTAAGGTGGTAATTTCAGCTCTGTAGGGAGAAAGCCATGAATTTTGGATCCAGTGTGCCTGAGGTTAGGTGTCACAGCCATCTGGAGAGTGGATGTCATCCACCAAGATGTCGTTTTCAAAAATCCACATTAAGATTGTCTTCATTGGAGAGTAAGATTGTAGAGAAGCAAGCACTAATTACATTTTAAGTTCAACTCCAAAGTAACTGATAGTGACCTCTGAATAATTCAGTGCTTGCAGCTTTCTTCTTTTTGCTAAAGCATTTTTTCATTCTGTGTGAACTTTTAAAGCACTGTAGTCCCTCAGCATCCAGACTGTCTTAAGGCAGGAACAGGTACAGCACTGAAGTGTTGTAGAGAAGCACATCCAGTCTTCTACTGTAGCAGTCAACCAAGCTACATTCCTATTAGGATAAAGGCCAGTAAATGTTTGTTGTTGACTCCTGCAAATTCTGTTTGAAAGGCTGTTCTAAAACCGCTTGCCTCTGTATTTTTGGGGTAATATTTATAATGCTTGTTGATCACTAGAATGTGAGAGGCTAATTCTCAAGAACAGACTTATAAAGAAAGAAAATTACTTTTGACTTGCAAATTTCTCCCTCTTAGCTACAGTTTGTGGATATAGTACTCTTCAGGGACTTTCTTTTAAATTGTGCATTTACTTCAGGGTTTTTTGTTGTATACACTTTTTATATTTTAAAATGAACTAAGCATTTATAGACAGAATGTTTGAAAATGCAGGTTGCTTCCCCCCCAATTCAACTAGTATTTCATTTCCCACAGCAGTGCAGATACCAAGTAGAACAAAACTGAAGGTTTCCTATTATGAATTTGTTTGATCTATTGCAAATTAATTTACAGACTCAGTGATAGCTGCTGGGAAATGGAGGATTGGTTTTGTTTGGTCAGTGAAGACAACAGGCATGGATCTAAGGGTTAACAATAATGTACTTGAACAAATTGAATCAGAACATAATGTGTGTATTGTATTTGATTGCAACATGCATGTCCATGGAAAAGTTTTTTGTTTAAAACAAATCAGGGCTATGGCTTAATTATCAAAGCAAAACAAGAGACATAAAGAGCTACATGTTTCTGATACTGCTTTTTTCAAAAATAGCTCCCTTTGCACAGTTATCTACATATTTAATTTCCATGCATAATAGCAAGAGTTATTGTTGTCATTTGTTAAGAGAGATTAACAGATAGTGAGTACAAACAAACGCAAATAAGACCTGAATAGAGAGGTGACAAAGAAGAAAACACCTCTTTAGTATGTATTATAACTGGTAGGAGGTCTATACAAATGACATGAGCTGTTTTCTACAGGAATTGAAGGGACATTTAGTTAGTTAGTATCTACGTAACATGTTTGGGTTTTTTTTATTCTAGGCAACAACTTAGATCTCCATTTTTTAAAATATAGTTTATAGAGAAACGTGCTGTTCAGTATGTTTAGATCATTATTTCTTAGTAGTTGAAAACAGGTATAATTGTAAGCTGTTGAATTTGAATGCTTATTTTTATCCTAAGCTATTGTTTTTAGTTTAAGCAGGGTTTTTCAGTCTTCTTTTTTCACCTGTATTTTGTGACCAGCAAAGTTCCCAGCGATTTCTTCAGGAGTGACTGCACTAGACCAAAACAATTTCATAAAGAAACTTGCTTCAAATGTTATTATTCAATGGTAGTTTGGGTGGACCATCTATGCTTTCCCTTATAAGACAATAGCAGCAGTACCTTGCAAATGGTGTTGTCCTTTGTTTAATTGTTAGCTAAAAATGCCAATAGGTGGCAGAAAACACTTTTATCCTGTATTATTTTCATGGTTGTCTATTTTTGAGTATTCTGCTCAGCCGAAGTTGAGATGCTGCTCCTATTCCAGGCTTTGTTTTTTCACTTGCACTTGCATTCCCTAAGTACCTTACTATCTGACAGTTTCCATGCTTTGTTTTTATAGTATAATAAATTGTTTTAAAGTTCAAATGTAGTAATTTAATATGTTTTGAGTCATGAGTCTTTGAATAGAATCTTTTCATAGTTACAGCTGAAACAATTATGCTTTTAAACAGGGGGGTTTTGGAAGGGGTGGGGACACCCTCTGCACCTCCCCCTGCCTAGCTGTGTATTTTAAAGCCCTTTTTGTGTCAGACTGCTACCAGATGTTTCTAGGAAGGTGGAGATGCCACATAATAAGTAAATATGGCATAAACAGCTTTCCACACAGAGCATAGATTTTTGTCTCTAAGAATTAACTTAATGGAAGATCTATGACAATTCATTATCCTTTCCAGAAATGTTTTTGTGTTTTCTCTCACAGTGGCTCTGATGATATTCTCAATACTCACATAAGTGAGTGCCTGAAGATATTAGTGCTATCCCTGGATAGCTTTTTTCATTAGGAAGTTACTCCATGTCTATTAAAATTGAGTTATTTAAAAAATGTTAATGTTATTTAGCACCTTCCTCTTTTAGAAATAAATCTTGTGTTCATTTGCAAAACCAAAGCTAAGGACTAGCTTTTTCACTTGGGGCTTGTTTACATCTGCTGACTCCAGAAGACACAGGTCAGATGTCTATGTTAAGTCAGGTCCTAAATTAGGACTTTCCATGGTGAAGCATCTGCTGATGAAGTAGCTCAGTCTTGTGTATATCTTCCTAATGTCACTTGTGAAATATTTGTCATAAATAATTTGTATGTGACAAGGAGAGTGGTGCTAGGACTGCTAGGACAACTGTTGTGCGAGAGATCAAAATTAAATCCACAGAAGACTTCGGGATTCTTGGAATTTTCTTGCCATGCACTATTAAATATGTAACGATTTACATTGTTAATCTACATAACAGTAAAACTCAAACATAGTGATTAGATACACTGATCATACTGCTTCCATCAAGTTTGCTATGACATTAGGTGTACTCTTATTTTATTAAGAGAATCTAGAGCAGGATTTTTCTCATCCCAAAATCTGTTAAATGAATTGCTTTTTGGAGATGCTTATTTCTTCTTCCATTTACTATAAACTGATGATAGTGTGACTAGCTTAGACTGGGTATCAGACTTTTAGATACCTAAAGTTGGCTGAAGTGAACCCTAAATGTATATCTTAATGGCTCTTTCCATTTCTGCATTATGGACTCGAGCACATGCATTTTAGGTAGTGCTACATACATTATTGTTGGCATGAAGTTCCCCACAGAATTTTTTTTGGTCTGCCCACAGGGTCATAAAAGCTCCTCTCTGCTAGAACAACAGGAAGTATTTTGGTGGGCTTGTCACTGAGTGGGATAATATTGAGAATATGATATGGGAGGAGAAATGGTGAAAGAGGAGAGGTCTCTGAAATAAATGAAGTTATTTGGAAAGGATTTGAGGTTTCGTCTTAAAAAAAGCGAACAAAAACTGAATCAGACTTCTAGCGCTTTTGAAAACATTACAGAAGAATATATTTTTTAAGTTTAAGATAGGGATAAAGCTGACAAACATGAGAGAACATAGTGTTCAGATTATCTGATCCTTTAGAGAACAAGCTGCAAAAACAAACAAAATCTCTGCATATTTCAGTAAATGATAGGAAAGACAGTGACAAAAATTTTTTTAAAAATCCAAACAAAAAAAAATCCAAGGGGGGAAAAAAACCACAAACAAAAAAAAGGCAAAAAATTCCACCCACAATACTTTTAAGAGTAGGTATAGTCAAATAGTCAAATCCCATTTTAACAGAGTTTTGGAAAATGGAAAACTAAAGTTTATGTATTTCTCCACACACATTCCGAAGTATTCGAAATAGAGTACCTCAAATATCTAACTTTAAACTAGGCTACTGACAGAGTCGTATTGAATCAGTATGCTGGATTACTGAAGTACAAAATACAGATTTGTTTTTGGCCATGCCATTGAGGAAAGAAAACGTAAGTCACCTCTTACTAACAAATATGCTTTGCCGTCAAACCAGAATCTCCAGGAAATGAAAGCCAGAAAAGGTATGTAGTTGCAGGCTACCATTATTGACTTGTAACCAAGATGGTGATAGTGACAATAGTGCTCTGAGGGGAGCTGTGGAAACTAGAAGGGTAAAAACATGATAATAATTGGAAGCCTGACTTGCCACCATGGAAATTAAGTAGAAGTAATTGTCAGAGCATGATGTTGAGACAACTTGTTAAAGAGCCAGTGAGCAAGGAAGCAAGCAACTTTTTGAGTTGCTCTCTGGTTTGTAATATTTCTGTCAAAAGTAGCAGGAATCTTGGTATGGTTAGATTAAACTTTGCAGGAGCAACAAAAACAAATTTTGGAAACAAAGACAAAAATAAACAGTCACTGCTCCTAGCAGGGACATCATCAGCTGATAATCTGAAATGCGGAGTTTGACAGTGTTGAGCCTGCTTAGGGGTGGTAAAAGCAGGAACTGTTTGAGAAGTTGCAGAAAGACCTTGTGATACCAAGTCGACTTTGTCATTTAACAATGGAAAATTAAATCCTCTGTCAAGTAATGTTTAGTGATGCAGATGCTAAAAACCCAATCTTAATTTTGTATACAATGCATGTATTGACTTACTAGTGAATAATACAATTATAATTCTTGGATAATAATAAATATCTTTCTGGAAATTACTGCTCAGTGCTCAAATGCTCAGTAGTGCTTCAGGCAAACAGAACTTAAGGAAAGAAAGGATCAGAGAACAAGATGGTAAATACCATCTTGTTTCTGTATAAATTCATGTTCATCTAGCATCATGAATACAGTGTGCAGTACTGGTTTCATCTCCCTCCCCATTTGTCTCATTTTCCTCCACCCTTTCATTTCAAAAAGACCTGGAAGAGATTCCGAGAAGGGCAACAAAAAAGTGGAGTGGTTTCCATGCCAGGAACAACTAAGTAAATTAGGACTGTGGTTTGGAAAAGAGTTTGATTGCAGATGATGTGATGGAGGTCTATAAAATCATGAGTGGCATGGAAAAGGTGAATGCAGAATGATTATTCCTAGTCTCTCCTGATAGAAGAACTAGAAGGCATTAAAAAAAGAAAATCTTTTTCTCTCTAATTTTTTTTTTTGATGTGTGCAAGGAAAAGATGTTAGTTTTTCATATAGTGTGTAGTTGTTCTGCAGGATGTTGCAGATGCTAAAAGTTTATATTGGTTCCAAAAGCACTTGAAATTCATTGAGATGGGGGTAGTAATGCATCCATCACCACTGAATAGAGTGAGTGATTCAGGAAGTCCTTGAGCCATTTCCAAAAGCTGGGAGAATCTGCTGGAAAACTTAGGTATCTGTTATTGGTGTTTTTTAGAGATGAGATGTGGCATTGGTTTAACCTGTGGTTGTACCTGTACAAAAGGTACATCCTTACCAATCTCAGAAGCGTTCTTTCTTTCGTACTCTTAAAAGAAGCCTTTTGCGTTGTCTCCCTAAGCTGAGGTATAGCAAGCTGGCTCAGATTTTAGTTCATTCTAACTCAGCACAATGTTAGTTTTTCCTAAATGAGCCAGAAGTCTCAATAGCTTTCAATAAAATAAAATAAAATAAAAAGATAGAAAAGGAAAGAAAGCTTCTGGCTGTCATCAGAAAACCTAAAAGTTAAAACTGCTTTTCCCGTCTAAAGCCCAAGCAAGGAAATGGCACTTTAAATTTTAATTTGTTATGGGTCTCTGGGGTCTCTTGCTGTCTGGTCTACATAGTTGTATAAAATAATTCTGTTACATATTAACATTGTCTGAACTGGAGAAGAGCAGAGGTTTCAGAATATTTCAAGAAAGGGATGACTGCACTGTGCAGACTGTGGGATTTTGAAGCAAGAGGACTCCAACATTGCTTGTGTTACCTTAAACGCGGACCTTCCCCTCTTTGGACATACTATAGTACCGCTTCACAGAGGGTGCTGAAGTTGGGATTTTTTTTTTTTTCTTCCCTGAGTATGATTCATTGTTTAAATGGGGTAAAAAGAAGCTAGAACTTGAATTTATGGTCAAAATGTATTTTTGTCTACATTCTTCCTTTCTGCAGGGTTGGTTAATATGTGAGGAGCCAACTTGCCAGAATCGAACCCGTCGACTCCCCCTGAGTTTTTCCCGCAGTGGCCCTGTGTGCCAGGCCTGCAAGAAGGCTGTCCTGAGGCCAGAGGTGAGTGGTTTAGGATAAACCTTTGATGGCAGTGCAGCAGGATTCTCCTGAGGCTCGCCTCTCTCTCTCTCTGAACTCAGACTTTCAAAGGTAGCAGGATTAAGCAGGAATTTTTAATTAGTTTATTAGTTTAAAGGGGACTGTTTATGCTTTTTCTACTCCGCATTTAAGCTGTGTCCTCATTGCTGTGAAGAGAGCATGCCATGCAGCTGCTGTATTTGGAAATTTTCCAGCTGACAAGCATTTGATCAGCAAACTAGAATTTGCTGGAATGTGTCTGCCAGAATACAGGTAAATTATAACAGACAAACAAAACCCACCTTCTGAAACAAAAACAACTGCCACCTTTTCTGCTGACTAGTTCTCACCTGGCTGAATTTGGTGCTGAGGAGCTGGAGGTGGGGGTACTCTAAGGCGTAAGTATTTTCACATGAGAAGCTCTGGGTTTTACACACTTGGATTTGGCTCCATGCCTGAAAAATATAGAAGCTTTTAAATCTCACATTGAGCTACAAGGTCTGGCCTTGCAAAGTTCAGGGCTGCCTGCTCCACCCTAGCTGGTTCTCTTGGATTCTGAGATTGAAAAAACTGGTTCTGTTTCACATTGTAAAATTCTGGCAAAGGACTTCAATTTCCTTGTAAGGAAAAAGAGAATAATAAAAAAAAAAAAGTTTAGAATTTAGAAGAATTTATATTTTCCAGAATTTACATAAGACAACCAAAGAAAGAGAAAAAGAGTCTGTAAAGAAAATAGGGAATCTTTGATTTGGGTTCATTTAAGGTTGTAATAAGTCTTTAAATTATCTTTACTTTTATAAAACTTACAAAATTAAGGGCTTGAGGTGGGGCTGTCAAGTGAATGCCCTGAACAACATTTTTTTATTTACCACATGAGATTTTTTTTTTGATCCTTCTTATTCAGTACTGCAGTCACAAAGGATAAATGTCAGTAAAAGTCAAGGGACTGAAGCAGCATTGTCAGAGAGAGACTGATCAAAAGATAGCCACTTTTTGCATTGGTGGTTAAGTTAATGTTGAAGCATATAAGAAGATCAGATAATGAACAGCATTAAAAAGTAGGTAAAAATAAGTGGAAGTTCCCAATCTCCTAACACAGGAACCAGGTGATATCACATAAAATTAAAAAGGAAGAAAAGCAAATCTGGCAGAGAACAAACCTTTCACCTATGCCATTAATTCGAAGTATATTGCCGTGAGAAATTTAAAGCCAATACCAGTGGAAAAAGAGACCGAGGATTATATGGCTAGTAGAATTGTCCAGACATATTAGTTATCAACAAAAATTTATGAAGAAATTCAGGTTTTGATCCAATT
>NW_010318433.1:17500-32500 GCF_000700745.2 Antrostomus carolinensis | reverse complement strand
AAGGATGGGAAGGCTAGCGTGCTCTTCCCCGTGCTGTAAACCACTCAAAAATTCTCACCTAACGAAAAAGTCTATTGGCATGGATAATAAATAATATGAAGTTCAGCTGCTTTCCTGCTACCACACAAGGTTGTTGTTAGCTAACCTAATTTATGTCTTCCAGTCAGCTTCCAGCCTCATATTTCTTTCAGCCTCATTCCTCACCCCAATGGCAGAAATATATAGAACCTCCAAACAATGAACCAGCTATGAGAAAAAGGAGTTTTTCTGCTTGAGACAGCTCCTTTGGTTAGCTGTAGTGTATATACAAAGTTATAGATAGAAGGGATAGAGATAACTTTCTTCTTAGTAGCTGGAGTAACACTGTTTCAGTATGGAATTTGTTATGAGAAGAAAGTTGATAACTTACTAATGTTTTTAATTGTTGCTGGAAGTTCAAGGACTTTCCAACTTCCCTGTGCTTTGCTGATCTGCAGGTGCAGAGGACTGAGGGGTGGGGCATAGGAAAATTAGCAAGCCCAAATTGGTATTTGCATATGCCAGTGGGATATTCCATATCATATAATGTCATGTTCAGTGTATTAATGAGGGTTGACTGGAGTGCTGGGGCTCTCTCTTTTCTGGGATTGTGGTTTCATTTTTGGGATTCTTGCTCCTCCAGGATCGTAATCCAGGAACAGACTGGGCGTTGGTCAGCGGGTGGTGAGCAATGGCACTGTTCATCACTCATTTGTATATTCTATTATCATTATTATTTTCATTAGTATTTTAAGCCTTGTTTCGATTATTAAATTGTTCTTATCTTAACCTATGAGTCTCGTTACCTTTACTCCTCCAGTTCTCTACCCTATTCTCTGGGCGGAGAGAGTGAGCAAGCAGCTGTATGGTATTTTGTCTGCCAGCCAAGTTAAACCACCACACTCCCCCAACTTAAAAAAAAAAAAAAACAAAAACCACCAAAAAAACCTTATCGTGTTCCCTTCTACTTCTGTAAACCTTAACAAGAGAACTGACAGTTCTTGACTAAATACATCCAGTGCATTACCTCACAAAAAGTTATTGATAACCTAATATAGGTAATATAATCTTGAAGCCTTGTGAAGAAATAATCTATCAAAGATGACATCCTCTCCACAAACAATTTCCATTACAGACTTATACAGTGGAGCGAAGATAAAATTGAGCAGGATATATAAATTTGGTGAATAAAAGATGAAAGGTTGTAATGAAAAGACAATAAATAAAAATGTGTCTTTTGTAAAAGCTGTAAGAATGAGGAAAATACTAAATTTTCCCAACTGACTGTATTTGGCTGTATTGAACTTGACATTTATGCACCCTTACTAGCAAGCGTCTTGGATTTGTCAGGAAGATGAAAAATCCTAAGAAGTTTCCTTATGGAGAGCAGAAAGTGAAGGCAGTATTTCTTAAGAATTCCACTGGTAGCCTTTGATACAGGCACACTCTCAGCTACCTTGATGCCTGTTGTGGACCTGGCCTCTACATGAGCAGGCTTGTATTTGTGTATCGGGGTGACTGTACCTGTGGCAATCGGCTGCCTTGCTGTGCAGAATTGGAAGGAGCTTTTTAATTATATAAGATTTAAGAATAGCAATGTTAAAATTATAATTTTTAAAGGAAAAAGTTACAAGAGTATAAAACAATGACAATTATTATTGATGTTGTATTTTGCAGTAAGTGTATTTCATTAGATGCTCTTGTCATCCTGTCTAGCTTATAAAGACAACTAATTAGCCAATCCAACTTTTCCTGTACCAGAAACTTTTAAGAGCTACATTTTCCCCATTACTTTTTCTAAATATTGTTACTAAAACTTCTGAGAGCAGCTACCTCTGGGCAGTCTGTTCTTTCTTTACTCAGATGCAACGTCGTCTTTCTTGTTCATCTTTTTATTCCCTGTAATTGGGGCACTGGCGTGCTCCATGATACTGTAAAGGATAAGGTATCCTTTTTTTTTTCAGTCTTATTTAAGATTACATGATTGACAGTTTTATTGTATGTAAGTATGAGTACTTTCTCTGGTCCTAAATTTCAGGTTTCTTTTGTATGTTTTCTGTCTTTTAAATCTCATAAATGCAACTTTACTAGGTTAACAAATTAAATGTCTTAATTATTCATTATTTATGTTCCCTGTAAGATTTAATATGTTTAGCTTCCTACAACTTTTTATACAGTTTACATAAGGGACTTTTTTTTTTTTAATGGGGGAAGGATTAGAGATGCATTTGAGGGTGGAATGGCCAAAACTGCCTATATTTTGTTAAGATTATGAGAAATCTGATTACCACTGCCTCTTAATCCACTGTTGTTCAAAGGGCTTGCTTTCTGCTGGAGTAATGCAAATTCACGAGTGAGTCCTTGCTACAGCATCAACCCACTAAGAAGCATTGGTAAGGAAGAGCTCCAAGGAGAGCCGGCATCATGCCTACTGGTTTTATTTTGTTGTATCAGTTCTGGATTTCTCTAAACTACATATCACAACAGGCAGTCTGCTTAGCTGCTTTTTTTGGTTTCTGAAATCTAACTTATTTCTCTACTTTTATTTCTTCTGGAGGTAGATTTGACTAGCATCTAAAGTTGTGTATCCAACAAGAGACTTGATGCAGAGAGAATATCTTTGTCCATTTTCAAGATAGGTCTATTTGGTATCTGACGGAAAATAATGTGATTCCTCAGGAAGAGGATGAAATTCAGTTAGAGGTTGTGAGTACAGATAAGTTATTTAGAGGAGGAGAAGCGAGTCCTTGCAATTAATTTTTTAAGTTATTAGAAAAATTAACATGCATTCTGTTGTGATTGGGTTACTTTTATGGGTACATGGGTAAATGGTAGTGATATCTCTTCTAATGCTTGTGTTGGCAATATATGACAACATCCAGAGTTTTCCCTTTTGACTAGAATTTTAGTAGACATCAGATCATTCTATTAGGAGTGTTATATCTGATGAAGTTCACCTCTTTGAATGGAATTTTTGAGAGTAATACCACAGTTTTACCTGACCTATCCAGTTTGATCAAATGTTTTTACAAGCATTGCACCATTATCAGGAACCATCTGGCTGAAATTCAAGTTCAGATGTCACTAGTTCTAGCTGAAAAGTTTCTGAAATGTCTGTCCCATTACAGAAATTCTTTGTTCCTCTTTTCCCTGTTATGGGTTGTCTTTTTATGGCAGTGCTGTAGGTGCAGTCACTGGCGTATGGAAGAGAGGAGGAAGTCTTGTGAGGAAGCTCCTTGCTTTTCTACACTCTTTTCTTTCTCAATTTATCCGCTAAACGGATTCCCACCTTTGAAGCACACACAAGTGCATAGCTTGAAGGTTTGTATAGCTTTATACTGCAGTACCCTTATGTTCTTGCTGACCACTAGAAAGGAGGGAGGTGTTTCTGGTAAGGCTTCTTAACTCTTAGGATTATTTGTTTATGGTAAGAATGTTTATCTTGTATCATTGTACTTCTCATTAAGGCATCTCAAGTTCAGAACAGTGAATGTTATATTCATTGATTACACATTTTAAGTTCCCTTGAGGTATACAGAGTCCAGTATTTGAAGTGTCTGATCCAATTTAATGTCAGATACATTGAACTTCTCAGGAAAATTTTCCATGCTGTCAGAAATGTTAAGTATCTTTCTAATGAAAAGCTATTAGTTATAAATCATTAGACTACTACTCTGAGGCAAAAATGAGAAGTTTTTTTTTTTTAAAAGGAGTTTATTGAAACTGTGAAATGAACAAAATGTTGTGCTGCCCAGCAGATTGCTGTTAAGGAAGGTTTTTCACAGAGGTGTTCCATGTCTTCCTATCACAACCATCTGCTTTTCTTCTGTCCTAGAGATAAAATATCACTTGCACTTGGAGGTACTCATGCTATTAGTAACTATACTGCATTCCTCTTCCAGCTTACCCTCCAGAATTTACTCGGAAATGTGGCAGAGTAGATGCATGGTTTTCCTTTGAGGCTTGCTGTCACCTAGACACTGCTTCTGACCTTCCTACAGATACTTGTCTGGAAGACCTGTTACCACAAGATCTCTTGCTTTGCCAGTTTGGAACCGCACAAATGACTTTTTGTCTGTTCTGTTGTGTTTGGTAAAATAATATAATTTATAATTGGTAAAATAACATACTTAATTTTTAAAGAAATACCTGACCTGTTTTAGTGTTTTGGTGCCAGGGTGAAGAAGCAGCATGCAGTTTGTCTGTATTATTTTTGAGAGTTTGTTGTAAAGTTTGAAAGGTTAAATTTACAATTTCTTCACTCATTGAATATGAAAACTCCTAATACAATTAGATAGTTCTGCCCAGATAAATGTGTACATGCAAGACAAAACAAAGCAAATTTAATTCTAGCCCCTGAAGGAAGGGCTAATCTTCAGAACTTTTTTTGAATAGATTATGCTAAGAGTTTCTAGTGCCCCACTGCTTTAGTTATTTTTTTTATTAATGCCCAACACTGTTTGCAGATGCCCTAACTTTACAGAAGGGGAGCAGAAGTTACCAGGAGTCCTAGGGATTCACCTAGTAGTATGCAGCTCTTTGCAGAAACAGAGGTGGAAAACAGGTCTTCTGTGTCCTTGTCTAAATACCAACTGTTCCTTTTTTGTTAAGAGAATGGAACTATGGAAAGATCACTTTTTGTCACTTCTATGAGTGTGTACCATTTCACATTTTTACCTCGATTCAGCAGAGTTCTTGATGTCAAGGGTTTCTCTCATCTCTGTCAGAGTCACAACTTGCCAGAGTACGCTCTCCATGATGAAAAATACTTCAGTCTCCATTTTGCTTACTTCGTAGTTGGAGCTCTTTCAATCATATCTAATTATTGCATAGGTTGCTACCATGGTGCAACACCTTCTGCTTCTCTCCAGCTGCAAGAAACCTATTATTTTTATTTAAACCAGGATTTCTTTCAACTACGTGTAAAAATAATCACTTTGAAAGGGTTTTCCATTAGAGAAATCAGTTATTGTTTGTCACCAATCTCTTTCAGTGTGGAAACATTTAAGATTTAAACATTGAAGAGATTTTTTTTTTTTAAGGCAGTCTGTATTCTTAAAAATATAAGGGATTTTTTTTTTAACAGTTTGCAGACAAATAGTTTTCCTTTAATGAGGATGATTTGCTTGGAAGTATCCATTCTTCTCATTTATTTATTGGGTCTTTGTCTAAATATCTGTGGCTAGCATAACTGACAGTGCAAGGAAGAGTCTTCATAATAACCTGATAGTTTAATTTGTGTGATGATAACTCAATAATAATCACCTTGGACTCCTTGCACTTAGAATCGTAGTGGTTGGAAAAGACCTTTAAGATCATAAAGTCCAACCATTAACCTATCACTACCAATCCCACCTCTAAACCCTGTCCCTAAGCACCTCATCTACCTGTCTTTTAAATACCGCCAGGGATGGTGACTCCACCACTTCCCTGGGCAGCCTGTTCCAATGCTTGATAACCCTTTCAGTGAAGAATTTTTTCCTAATATCCAATCTAAACCTCTCCTGGTGCAACTTGTAGCCATTTCCTCTCATTCCTCCCATTCCCTGGGAGAAAAGGCCAACACCCACCTCTCTACAACCTCCCTTCAGGTAGTTGTAGAGAGCAATAAGGTCTCCCCACAGCCTCTTCTTCTTCAGACTAAACAACCTCAGCTTCCCCAGCTGCTCCTCATAAGACTTGTGCTCCAGACCCTTCACCAGCTTTGTTGCCCTTCTTTGGACACGCTCTAGAGCCTCAATGTCCTTCTTATATTGGGGGGCCCAGAACTGAACACAGAACTTGAGATGCAGCCTCACCAGTGCCGAATACAAGGGGACAATCACTTCCCTACTCCTGCTGGCCACACTAGTTCTGATACAGGCCAGGATGCTGTTGGCCTTCTTGGCCTCCTGAGCACACTGCTGGCTCATGTTTAGCCGGCTGTGGACCAACACCCCCAGGTCCTTTTCCACCGGGCAGTTTTCCAGCCAATCTTCCCCAAGCCTGTAGCATTGCATGGGATGGTTGTGACCCAGATGCAGGACCCAGCACTTGGCCTTTTTGAACTTCATGCTATTGGCCTCAGCTCATTGATGCAGCCTGTCCAGATCCCTCTGTAGAGCCTTCCTACCCTCAAGCAGATCAACACTACTGCCCAACTTGGTATCTATCTGCAGACTTGCTGAGGGTGCACTCGTTCCCCTCATACAGATCATTGATAAATTATTAAACAGAACTGGCCCCAATACTGAGCCCTGGGGAACACCACTTGTGACCGACCACCAACTGGACTTAACTCCATTCACTCTCTGGGCACGGCCATCCAGCCAGTTCTTTACCCACCGACAAGTATGCTTGTCCAAGCCATGAGTGGACAGTTTCTCCAGGAGAATGCTGTGGAAAATGGTGTCAAAGGCTTTACTAAAGTCTAGGCACACCACATCCACTGGCCTTCCCTCATCCACTAAGTGTGTCACCCTGTCATAGGAGATAAGATTAGTCAGGCAAGACCTGCCTTTTATGAACTGATGTTGACTGGGCCTGACCCCCTCGTTGTTCTGTGATGATCCCCTGTGTGTTCTTGTCACTTGTGGTGAAGAAGGTGACACCGTTCAAATAATAAGCAGAGAAACTGGAAAAATGGCAGCTTCACTCTTGTGCTCTATCTCCACCCCATTGTCAAGTTGCCAGCTGATCATTTCCGGAGCTGTGGTTATTACATGTGGAATCGTTAACATTAATGAACTACATATAGAAAGTTCTTCTGGTCATATTATGAGAGTATAGTTACCTACATCATGGTGATGGGCATTTCTGTTTTTTGGGGTTTTTTTTTAAACTGTGTTCCATGGGAAGCACCTATGGAAGATAATATATAGTCTTTCATATCCATACTAGAAACAACAAACTATGACAATGAAAGGACTATATAGATTACAGTTGTTAATGAGCTACAGAGCTGTCTCTGTCACAACTATTAAATTCATGACAGTTTAGTTGCATGTTTTGGGGTGTCCCATGAAAATGAATAGGTGATTTAGGTCATTTGCATCATGTTATTAGAGGAGCGTTTCTTAATTGGTAAGTGTATTTACTTTTTCACATGTTACTAAGTTGCTTCAGTAGCTCAAGACATAACTTGTTCTAACCATTTTTGAAGCTTTTGAGAATCTTCAGAATAACCCTACAGACTGTTGTATGCTTTTTTCTTGGACTTTATTCAGCACCTCTTGAATGAAAATTCACTAGGGGGTGATGGGGGTGGTGTTTGACTTACACCTGTTCTCCTGGAACGTACACACACACGCTATTGACCTCACTCATCAGAACAGCTGACAAAATCAAAGCATAGTTTTTAATCTTTGCCCATTCTTAAGTGGACTAATTCCTTTTCTTTGTGGATAATCTCAGGGTTGGTATATTTTTCTCTTCCTGTTTGGGCTTGCCAATTAGAGGATGAAAGACAGGATCTCTGTTTTTTTTCAAAGCAGTCTACAAAATTTACATCAATAAGTTTTAAACATGCATCATCTGGTGAAACCGTTAAACTGATGGACAATGCCAGAGATGTATGTAGAGAAGATGGCATTAAAAAATAAATCGCATAAAAATTAGTGTACGCACTGATGCCAGTGCCTCTTTCGGTCCTGAAGGATCCATTCTGACTTGTAGAGAAGGAGATTGAAAATAACTTATGTTTTGCCCAGAAAGGAAAGCATATGGGGAGTAAATCCTGCATAACATTGACTATTTGTGGAAGGAGCAGATGGCAGCATAATAAGCTATTGGAGTTGTGTCTGGTACCTAAAGTGCTGCCGTTGATTTCAACCCTAGGGTAGTAGATAGAAGTTTTCTTGTAAGTTATTGAGATGTGCCTTTGTACACAACTAGTCTTAACACTTCAGTGCCACCCACAGAAAAGATGCTCTCCTTTGCTTTGTCGTCTGCATAACATGACTTCTTTAGTGTTTAGTAGAGGGCAATTCTATTAAAGTCTGAGAACTGCTTCAGAGACATGATATCAAGACTTGCGTTGTTAAGCTGATCATATACACTGCTACAGATAGATAGGTGTTACTATAACCTGTTGGGGACAGTTCATCTAACCAAAACAGGGGAATAAAGATCTTATTTAACACAGGAATCACCTGTGTACATCCTAGCTCCAGAGTGAGTTAAGCAAGTTAAATAAACTGTATTGAAAGACTGTTTGCCTTTCCGACTGAAGCAGTAATCTTGCATAGTCTGAGAAGTTTCAGGAGTTGCTTGTTTATATTGTTGGTACCATAGAGATGGGACTTCAATCAATCTCTAACAGTTCTGATCTTCTAATAGTAAAATGTTTCACGGTACATGATGAGTAGCTGAAGCATTTTCATATCTCAGCTGAGTTTCTTTATTGTCTTAACTTTTAAGAAAAATCAAGATACACGAGAAGGAACATTGACTCCGAGTCCTTTAGAATTTACCGAAATGACAAATTTGTTTTAGGCAAAATAGTTTGCTCTGCAGCAGATATATTCCTTGCTTTGGATTATTTAACTACTTGAGCTCAAAGAATAGTTCAGTAAAAATTGAGAAACTAAGAGCTGAAGGCAGAAACCTAGCTTTTCAAACTTTTTAATCCCTTGCTAAAGCCTGGAATTGAGGGCAGTCTTGAGAAACAGGAATATGTTAATCCAAAGCAGTATGTTTAGTTCAGAGAGCTGTAAATGATACTTTTTTTTTTGTAAGCACATGCGTGCTTTTACATCTAAAACGTATTTAGATAAGCTTATTTGCTTATGTATCTAGCCTCTATTTATAGTGATGTTTATTTACTAATAAACTAGGTTTTAAATGGTGTACTTGTCCTTGTTGAATGATAATCAAGATTCAGTTAAAAAAGGCTTTCACAAATATTAGTAAATTATTTTGCAGAAAAGAAATGCAGTGTTACACATTTCTTAACAAAATTGTAATTTAAGTAAATATGTATAAGCCATGTTGCTTACACAGATTGCACTTTTATAGTGTATGCTGCTGGATAGCTGATAAGTGCCAAATATTTGTGTAGAGTGTATCAATCAGTGAGAAAAGGTTTTATTTCTAAAAAAAGTAAATAGAAATCAAGGTTGCAAATACAGAACTAGATGAAAATCATTTATGTAAACAGAAATATCTTACTTCCAAATTGAAATTTGTAACCTCTACTCCAGTGCAGATTGTGAGAACAGGACTTGTTCTATCAGCTATTTCCATTGTTACTCGTAACGTCTTGCATCTGAACATCAGAAGTGGCATCCTCTATTTTTGCAAGCAGACAGAAGACTCAAAACATACCTTAGAGAAGATAATAAGGAGTAACCTTTTGCTCATCCTTGGCAATACACAACCATTCTGAATATGTCAGCAAATTGAAGGAAATGGTAAAAAAGCACTTATACCTCATCTGCAGAGGCCGGTAGGAGATCTCTAGTAGCCTCAGGCTTCTTGTTGGCCTGTCTCTCCTTGCCGTGGAATAGGACTGCAGCTGATAGATGGCTGATTTGTGATTCTGGCCTGGGAGCTACCATATGCAGATGCTTTCCCTGTGTGCAGAATTTACTCGTAGTAAGGTGGTTTCATATAATCTTCTTGGTTGGGCCCCACTTGATATATTTGTTTTCCAGCTGTGAGAAATGTCGGTCCTGAGAAATAGGGCATGACCTGCAATCCCCATGAGGAGCAGTTCACCATGAGCAAGTGTAGAAGTCTTGTATGCAAATTTCAACTGTGCAGAGTCCCAATTGTTTGATTCTTCCAGTTGTAGTAACACGTCTTTTTCTAAGGTTCCTGGATATTTACAGTTCAGTTCTTGTTTGTTAGAAAGAACATAATGATTTTGGAATTTTTTTAAATGGAAATACATTAAATTACTTGAAAGGTAATCACTTCTCTAGAATGAGGTAGAGCTCTGGAGCTGTACTAACTTGTTCTGTAACTCTTAAGATAGATGGGGAATACTTGGCATGGTACTTTCTCTCTAGAGCAGAATGACAGCTTTGCTTTACAAAGGTGGTTTTCAACTTCAATGATGTTTCAACAAGCCTTTTCTGTTAACTGTTTCTTATCCCAGACTGTCAAGGGTCAAGTAATCCCAGAAATCCAGAAGTGAGTGAGTGACTTTGAAAGTGCTTGGGGTTTTTATTAAAAATGTAAACATATATATTTTTTTTAATTATTATTATTATTTTTAATTAAATTTGTCCTGTACACCAAGGAGAGGATATGTTTTAGGAGCATATCTATATACTGCTTATTTCAAGCAGCAATTTATTTTATTTGAAGTGTGCAAGTATTCTTGATCAGAGGCTCTTAAGACAGAGTTGATTTTGGGATCATGATGGTGCTTCTCCAGAGTAATGTTCAATGCATTTGGGCAGATACAGTTTTGTAGTTTTGCTTGTATACGCTGCTGGGTGAGTCCAGTTCCAGAGCGATGTCTGTCTTTCGTCAGCTGTCCAGTAAAGCTCATTTGTTTGGTTTGATATAAAAAACCCCAAATGCTGTAGTTGGTAGCTTTGAGTTTTTGTTTGTTTTTGGGTTTTGTTTTTTTTTTTTTTGTACAATCGTCATCCTAAAGTAAACCAGTGTAGGATGGATCTTCAGGCTCCAGACTGGTTAGTCTGCAGATTCCTCAGTTATGGAATGATACTGCTTTCAGAGGGAGAACAGGAATACTCTAGAGGCTCTCCAGATTCATGAGGCAGATTGCAGATTAAATTAATTTTAAAAAATATATTTTATTCATCTGACATCTGGTTTAGAATGCAGAGTCTTGAATTATTTGGATAAAAATAAGTCTTGTACCTTTTTCTCCTATTGCACTGTCAGTACCAGTGTCAAGTATCCCCTGACCAGAAACCTAAGATTACAGATGTTTATATGCATAAGCCAGTGTTTGGCTGTTGTGTGGGTTTCGTAGGTTCAGAAACTTTAATGTAAGGGCTGCGTTACAGCTTGAAGATGATAGTGTGTTGCGTGCTCATTATGTGGGGTTGCCTGTGGGTTCCAAGTCTGTTGGGGCAGAGCTTGGGACTGCTGAAGTGCAACCGGATCCATATTGCCAGTACCAATGGGCCAGGCACATCATCTCCTGAGCCACGCCCCAGCACTGTCTCAGATAGTCAGTTGTTATGGCACAAAACTCAGTCAGCAAACATTAAAAATTTAGTCATATGGACAGTATCAATTCAGCACTTGGGGTTACTAGTCAGCCTTGTTTTATTTAACAGGAAAGAACTGACTAAAGGAACCACTTTGATAACATTTCCTGGTGTAGGAGTTAACTACTTTATGTGATCCTATTTATCAATTTAATGAACTTTCTATATGAAAACTGGCTATTTATTCATTTAATTATTAATTTTGAGAGCTGTTTCTCGACTTTTCTTAAAATCTGGAACAATCTAATTTATATCTGTCTTCTAATTTATGGTTATTGTTTGCTAGTGTATTTTTATTAAAATACCTGTGATCATATACATGCGCAAACATACATACATGCAGTGCATAGACATGTGTACATATGCGCACACGTATATAAAATGTCTTCAGACCTGATTTCTGTACAGTTAGTCATTGATTGGTATTATAATGTTCTTAGAAAAAAGATACCTCAAAGCAGATAGTGTCTAGTCTTGTTTAAGACTCAGTCACAAGTTTTACGTGCTTGTCTCTAGTATAATTGTAATAAATATTAGTAATATAAATTAGTCATAAATGTCTTGATGCTGAAAATTTCAGAGTAAAGAACGCTTTGCATTGACGTGTATACTGAGGGAGTGCGAGACAAGTGATTCCCCCACCCCAAAAAAAGAGTGATTCTTAGTTAAGACTTACGTTCTCACTGCCAGGTCTTACTGCGCAGCTCAGGTGAGTTTGAGTACTGGGTGCAAGGCAGAGGAATATACCGTCTTCCCTTGCTAGCAGTAGCTAGTTTGACTTATTCACATCAGCTACTGTAGAGTTTGCTGTTTCGCCTTGTGCCAGCTGTTGACTGCACAGGGAGGCAGTTAGATTTTGGGGTTTACTTTTCTACCAGATTAGAAAAGAGGTGAGTAATTTTTGCTGGATTAGTGGGTTGAGTTTGGTTTACCACACGCTCAGATGATCAGTAGAGCACACACAAGGCCAGGAAGAGGGGAGAGAGTTGCATACACATCATTAAGACGAGATCTGTTAAGTACAGATGACATTAAGTCTTTTTGTTTAAAAACCAACATATATCCCAGGAAGAGGAACAGGGTTTATTTAATGTCTTTGCTCACACTGACAGCTTTAAGTAGAGGTGACCTACCGCTATTACTGGTCCAAAAACTTTGTCCTTCCATTTCTCCAGAGCTCTATAGGTAAGTACTGCCTGGTCTGCTGACACTTGCTGTTCATCTTGGGTCTGTGCCATATGCCTTGAGATGTGATCTTATAAATCCTCAAAGCAGAACAGTTCCAGCTTGGGGCTCTCTCCAGTTTTAGATAATTTATTCAGCTTCTTTGTTACAGCCAGAAATAGTTTGCTTATTACATTTCCTTCCTTTTCTATTTTGCCATGTTCATGCCTCCTAAGTCTTGCTAATAGCCAGCTTCTTTTTCTGCAGGGTTTCTTAACGAAAATATTTAGTAACAGTATTGTCGGGATCTACCCTGGAGATATTCTGTTAACCCTTTCACTCAGTCCATTGTCCCTTGTCAGGTGTCATCATCTGTTCTTCACCCAGTTCCTCACCCACTTTTCTGTTCTTTTGTTGGCATTGCAGTCCAGAGTTGGTTTTTATAATTACATCTTTGGTAATGTTCTCTTCTTGCTAATTGCTAAATAAGACTTTGAACCAGCAAAATTTCTTGTCATTTTGGTTACTTAATGGAAAAAAAAACTCTCATAATGTACGAGAATATCCAGTCTTCTGCCGTGCTTTTCCCCCTGCCAGTTGACCCCTGCATGTGTATGGAAGAACCTCTTCTTTCATCATACAGTTCATGATAATATAACTACTAGGGAAAACTTAATCATATCCAAATCCTGACACATCTGTTTCATTTTCCTTTTACTTCTTTAATGGACTCTCTGATTCATAATCACTTAAAAAAAAAAAATAGAATGTTGAGAGGGTGGACAGTTTGGAGGGTTAAGAAGGAGACCACGCACAGCCCCACAGCTCCCACGCACACACCTCCCTGTTTAGGTTATAACCAATGCTGCTGTCAGGAAAGATGGTGACCAACCATTACATGTTTTTAATGGACTTGGGTGTAAATTTTCAAAAACTGATTGTATGCTAAAGCATAAAGGCTGCAATTTAGATGTACTTTTATTTCACCTTCTTTGTTTAATGTGAAGTAGTTATTTTAGGTGCACAGTTTATTTCAGCCTGTGTGACACAGACCAGCACTGTGTTTTAACGGGGTTTTGAGATGCACAAGAATACCAGACTTCAGCATCCATCAGCATTGGCGCGAGGCGATGGGTACGCATGTTACGAGTATTTAGTGTAACTTCATACTTCGTGAGCTCTTTTCATGTGGGAGTGTCTGCGTTCAGAATCTGATGGTGAAGAGGGGCTGTGTGAACCTGGTGCAGTGCAACTGCCCTGGTTTTACAAAAGAATATGTGATGATATGTAAAAACATGATCTTACACTTCAGCTTATTGCCTCGAAATCATCATAACTTGGATAGCATTTGGATGTATAAACATCCCCAAAGCTGAGCTATGCCCTCTTTCTGAAAATAGAAATTGTTGCACATAAGAGACATGATGGAAAATGTGTACAGTCTATACAATCTTCCAGCAGTAGATTGAGACCAGTGGCACTTCCCCGAAAAAATAAATTACCCGAAATTTGCAGCACATTCATATTCAATTTCATCACAGCAGATGCTCATTAGTATGTTGTTATTAATTGGTATTCACTTTAGGTTTTGTTTAAAATGAAGATAATAATTAGGTTTTAATTACTGCATCTTTCTAAGGGGGGAGGGGAGGAAATGCCTCTCAAAGCACTGAAGTATTTCCTGTACGCTTTGCTCTGTTACATCTAAGTCTTGGAAGAGTCTCTGAAACACAGTTTTCTGCCAAGAGACTTCTTTTCTATTTCCTTTTCTTTCTTCCCTGTTTTTAAAGTATTAAGAACTAGTTCTAAAGGATTTCTTTGATGGACATACTGAATCATATCAGAGTAGTAAGAGCTACTGCTCTTTCTAATCAAATTACCAAAAAAGCTTTTCACAAAAGTAACTCTCTCAAGCAGCGGATTAATGAAGTGGTGTCACTGTTTTGTATTATAATTAATTGAAGTAATACAAATAACTTCTGTAGCCTCTGGAAATTATCTCCTTTGCAAAGCAGTCTAATAGAGTTAACAAACTAGAAGTTTTTTGTGGTTTTTTTTAATTTCTTGTTGCCTTCGTCATCCATAAAGTCAAGATGACACAATGGAAAACAGTAAATGACAAAGAATACAAAGTAGCAACACCACAGAGAGGGCTTGAAGAAATGGGAGAGGGTCAGGTGCAGAAGAAAGCAAAGGCACAGAAAAAAGTGGGAATGCAGAAAAGACTTGAAGGAACATGAGTGTGGTGGGACTATAGAGAAGTATAGGAATTTGAGAGATGCCAAAGGGTAAATAAAAGATTTCAACCTACTGTAGAAGAATATGAGTAATCTAAAAAGCATTAACTGTCACATCTTACTTTGGTTAATACGCGAATTCACAACAGTTCAAAGAAAATTAATATAAATAGCAGCATTGAGTTTTCTAGCCTGTTCAAGTGTACGCTTTCAAGATACAGTGGTTTTACATGCTGCTTAAAAGGTCTTCTGTAGAATAGCATTGTATCCAGGTAAGTAAAACATCAGAACTAGAATCATTAGTTCTGTCTTCTGCTACTTTGCTGTTGTGAATTTCCGTCAACTTTTCCTTCTGTTTATTTTTCCCTCTTTCCTTTCCTCGGACCTGTCTTACCCCGATTCTCTAGGTCACC
>NW_010318433.1:0-12500 GCF_000700745.2 Antrostomus carolinensis | reverse complement strand
CAAAATAGTGTAACCTCTTAGCTAAAAAATAAGTGAACGATCTAGTTTTGGCCTATTGTACTTAACATTTCTTCTTTTAGAGGTTCTTATTTCCTTTCCTAATCCCTCTAAGACAGTGAACTCACTCTGATGCTTGCACTACAGAATAACTTTGTGCATCCAGAGGAGGTCACACTGTATAGCCATCTCAGTCTAATACAACTTTGTAGATGTACTGAAGGAATGTTACATGGTGGATGTTCCTGCTATCTGAAACCAAATTAATTACTTTGTATGTAGATCTCTTGCCTAATATAAGAACATAAGAGTAGAAGAGGCTTCATGGATGATCTTATCCAACCCCCTGCTACTGAAGACCATCATGTCTTTAAGGATTACAAATTTATGACAT
Source organism: Antrostomus carolinensis (assembly GCF_000700745.2). Classification (NCBI taxonomy): domain Eukaryota; kingdom Metazoa; phylum Chordata; class Aves; order Caprimulgiformes; family Caprimulgidae; genus Antrostomus; species Antrostomus carolinensis. Next base: position 12,109 of record NW_010318433.1, on the reverse strand, counting down.
TTCATTTTGGAACCTGTGGGAGATTCTTCCCCTTTTGCTGATTTTCAAGATACGTTTCAGACCCTTGTTCTGTGATGGCTAAAAATTCACTATAATTTTCCCATTCTAACTTACTTGTGGCTGATTTATGTCCATTCACTAAATGCTTATTTATTTCCCTTCCCTGATGTTCTCCGCTATGCTTTTGGAAACAGTGGTAACATATCCCTTTTGTTTTAAACTAAGGCAGAGACACTCTTAGCATTCTTTGGGAAGAATTGTTCTCTGCTGCATGATCCTCCCTCTTAGCACCTTTGTGTGCAGTCTTTTCTAGGCTGAATGAATCTTTGAGTATGAGAAACTAGAAATTACATGGTATGTTAGATGGCATCTATCCAGTGTCTTGTACACTGGATCAGTATGTTATCTGAAAGTACCTCTGCTGATGCTTTCTTGAGTCACCTATGCCCTGTTCATAGCTGTATCATATCATTAACTTGTAGTTAAGTAATGATAGAAATGTTGAGGTTTGAGGGTTTGTTGGGGTTTTTTTTTTCTTCCTGTCATTTTGGAACCATGAGCATTTTGTTTTGCTTTTTTTTTTTAATGAATTATATTTGAAAAATAGTATGATGGCTTCTTCATTCACATAATTTCCTACCTTCTGCCTTGGTTAGAAAATACTTCTTGGACTCTCACCGCTAATTGGAGAAAGTTAAATAAAATTAGTTTCCAGAGTAATTCTCAAGGAATGGTAAGAACTCCACTGGGGCCTTCTGTTCTCTAGGACAGTTTACCTTTCAGCATGGTGTATTTTTATCTTTTTCTTAGCTATTTGAAAGTTATTGTATAAACTTCTTCAGCCAGCCAGTCAATTCAGTCTTGATGCTGCAGTAGATAATAAGGCCAGATAAATAGATCTGTTAATTTTCTTTTGAAAATTGATGCTCTTCAAAGACACTAACTACGTGAGTCTGGTAAACCTATGTATAATTTTATCCCACTTTTCAGATACCTTTTGGGAGGAAGTCAGCTTTCTGTTGTTCTAAAATACATGCAGAACTTGGAGATAATTGCCTATGGCTTTTTGTGTCACCTTTTTATTTTATTTTATAGGTACCAGTGTTCTGTTTTCTAGTAATGAATGTTACTGATTTGATGTACTTAATTTAAAACTCTCTAGAATTGAAATAATTTTCATACTCCAGTTTTATTGTAGTTGTGAACTGGAAATTTATTGAACTCCCCTTCATAACATGAAACTCATGTTTATTTTCCCTTGGAAGACAAAAAATTTAATTTCCATCCCATCATTCAGAAGTCGTTCTGTCCTTGACCTGTGATCAGCATTATGGCTTTTATCAAAAAGAGTGGCAAAGTTTTAATTTAGGTTTTGTACATTTTTTGTGTTTTCGGTCTCTTCTTTATTTTTTATGTTACTAAACACTTATTTACTGTTGTTTTGATTTTGGTTTGGGGCAGTTTTTCGCTTTGTTTTGCGATGTTGTTTTTCAAAGCCTAAATTGCATGGACTTGAGGTGATTCTACCTTTTATTGCCATTTTTCCTGAGTTTAAAGACCAGTTGTTCTTCTTTTGTGTAGATTCTGTTTATTCTTAATAGCAGCTTTAGGATGTTACTCGTCTTGGAGTATTCCTCTATAAAAAGAAAGATTTTTCAATGGCTGGAGATTCAAGATATAAATGTTTTTTCCACGGTAGTTTGAAAGAATCCATGTCTTCTCTCATTCAGAATCTTGAGATTTCACTACTAGTTCACCTGGTGTTTTCTGTACTTGCCTCTTCAAAATACAGCACAGGTTTTGTTTGTTCAGCTATTTATACTGAAGGTCCATAGTATTTATTGAAATGGAATCTAAAATAATAATTGTGAAATCAGTGGGAGTTCAAAAAGACATTCAACCTGCTCCCTTTCCCTGAAAGAGAATCAATACCATAGCCTGCTTTTTAAAGATAGGCTGAGTTTAAAAACCTCTGGTGATGCAGGTTCTACAACTTGTCAGGTTTTCCAGCCAGTTTCTTCTGGTGCTTTGTTGTACTTACTATAGAAAGTGCTTTATATCTCAGATGAATTTTGCTTTCTGAAACTTATTCCGTGCACAATGGGTAACAGAATATTTTCCTTTTCTTGGAGTTTTACATATTTAAAACCTGTGTGCTATTGTCTAAGTCTTTCAACCACAAAGTTGATTTTTTTGGAGGAACAGAAGGGAGAGTTTTTCACTTCTCTGCATGTTTTTTGTTTTGTTTCGGTTTTTTTCCCTTACAGACCTTCAATTGGTCAGATCAATCAGAGTGGAATACAGCAGCAGGATTAATTAACATGTTTTGCAGACTATTCTTCTGTTTATTTATACCAGTGTGGTGTTTACAACATTTGCAACAATATTGTCCACTCAGATTTCATTTGTGATCTACTGTAATCATTGTGTATTGTTGTTGGTACTTCTTTTCCTTCTAAGAATCAAAAATGAGCTGGTTGGTCTACATGATGCTTTATTGTTTCAGTGACTGGTGAAGTTAGCTGTAGTTATACCATCCAGGGATATCTGGATTATATAGTTATAGGTCTTTAGTCCGACTATTAATAATAGCATTTATCCTTCAAACAAATGTTTCCATTCACCTGGAAGTTTAAGATCTGTCGTGATGATACAGTTTAATATGTTGACGTTGTGATACAGTGCAAGGTTCTTAGTTTTCACACTACACAAAATTAAATTCTGAAGTTCTTTGCTGTCTTTCTAAATTAGGAGTTGTTGCAGAGTTAGTATCAGGTCAAAAACAATTTAATTTTTAATATCACTATGCCAAACCCCTAATTTACAGATATAAGTGATACCATAAAGGCTGTTTGTCATCTTTTGTTTGTTGGGTTTTTTTTAACCAGGAAAGGAAAAAGTATTCCATTCAACATACTCAAAATGTTCTCAGCACTTCCTTACACTTAGATTTTCAAAGGTGGGTTGTGGGTTTAGTCAGACATTGCTACCTAGGTGAACAGTCAGAGTAGTAAGAAGCAGCAGGAGTAGCAAAGTAGTAGCATCCTCTGTTCATTTGGATGAAAAAAAGATAGGTAAATTATCAGTGATTTTAAACATGTGATACTTAAAACAGGAGTATGCTCGCTCTGTACGCCTTAACTTCAGAAATGGAAACCAATGTGTTTTTATGGCTGTGTCATCAAGAGATCAAAATAGAGTGGAGTAAGCTTTATATCATTATTCCATTCAAATATTGTTATTGTTAAATATTCAGCGATATTACTGTTTTCATTTTGCTTCTGCAATAAGATGAAAATCTTTAAAAATGGAGAGAAATGGATCCCACATAAAGTCAGTACAGCTACTCTGCCTCAGTTCCCCCTCCTGGCATCAAATAGAAATCTTCATGGAAGAAAAGGATGCTGCAGTCTCCTTATTTGCAATAACTGCAACGTTGTTCCAAAAGCATGAATATCACTGAGGTGCTGCAGGTTTTTTTAGAGAAATAGGATGTTGGTCATAGGGTTTTTTCTGTTCCATACTGTCAAATGGGACTAAAAGCCACCATCTTTCTGCTGTCCCATTTCTAAGAGAGAGGAGGTCACAAATGTTCACAAGGCATTTAAGTATTTCAGGGGCATAAATTGCAAAGATGCTGCAGTATGTTCTTTCACAGAATATTTTCAGCTATTGAGACCATGGTTATTGGATTCAATAAAGCCTGAGGATATCTGTTTAATGGGTGGGCAGAATAAGGCAAGGATGGGAGGAACATAACTTCGGGAAGAATGGTTAAATGTTCCTGTTTGTTAGGAAGACACACATCTTCAAAGTGTATGCCACTTTGTGGAAATAGAATGTAATTGTTTTTATCATATACTTATGGACTGCAGTTTTGTAAAACAAATACATATTCATAGGACATTTTCACACTTTTATCACAACTTTGTGTGTGCCTCGCTCCACCCTTCCATGCAAACACCAGAAGTGCCTAGTTGACTTCATGGATGAATAAACTGCAAAATTGTTTGGGAAAAATGAAACTCTCTTAAGCTGTGCAACCTAGACATAAAACGATAAAATCCAGCTCTGAATATTTGTGTAAATCCTGTCATTTCAGTGTTGGGTGTTTTTCCTCAGTATGCTCAGAACTTGGTGAGCCAAGTAGCAGGTTGAAGTGATTATTTTCATTTTTTTATAACTCTTTGAAAGAAGTCAGTTTATAATGGGGATGTGGTAGAGCTGCTTGTTAATATGGTTTAGTGTTTGTCCTCCTCTCAGCTGGTGACAGTGGTGAGGCTGAGGGAGGGAGGCTGACTGCAACTGGGGTTGAAAGGATGGGCCTGAGCAAGGAGGTGTTTCTTTTCCAAGATAGTGTGGAGGTTCGGTCAGCTAAAGGGAGGAGAGCAGATGTGAGATGGAGCTGGAAGGCCTGTATTGTATGTGAAACTAGTGTAATGAAATGGAGACTTCTGGCACCAGAATAATTTGCCACATTTTTATCAGTATACAGGCAGGAAGACTACAAAAAAAAGTACTTGTTGCAATAAATAAGAAAGGGGATATAATTATCTACGTGCACTTTCCAGAGAGAGATAAGGAGAAATCATATAAATAACCAATGTGCACATCCATGTATGCATTTATTTTTAGGATGGCAACAGATGAAACTTGCCGTATCTCTCTTCAGAGCGTACAGTTTGATAAAGCATTTCTGTTTGCGTCACATCTCCAGACACTATCGCTAAGACTTCAGTTCACTATAGTGGCTTTTACTTCCAAGCAAACAAATGCTCCCCTGCACATTTGCTGTCAAGTATTTTGTCTATCAACCATGTTGTTTTGAAGGGATTCTAAAATAATAATTTTCAAGAATTTGATCTTGGAGTATATCTTCAAAAGCACTTGTTCCATTTTGCTTAATGTGTTGTTTTGAAGAAGAAGATTTCTGAAAGCAAAAACTATTGGAAATTATTCACTGTAGATTTTTTGACCCTTTTGAAGTAATGTATGGGCAGTTAGCTGATCTTTAAATCTTAAGTTATCCTCCCATAATGATCATACTTTTTTATTGCCAGTTGGACATTTTTAACACTTTACATGTAACTTCTCTCCATTCTATTTCTGCTCATATGGTCTTTTTGTTAAACCTACAAAATCTAAGTAAACCCCATTACACTGTAAACTTTTATAACCCTTTCTCTGAGCCCAAAGCTTAATGGGCTGTGACATCTCTCATGGAGTTATGAGTTGTTGAGTTATTTTCTCTGCTTGTGAATTAAATAAATGGCAATAATCCGTTAAAACAGTTATGATATGTCCACAGCCTGGGAAATCTGTGGCATGACAGGAGTGCATTTACTGTGGCTCGTACCACTAATAAAACAGTTTTGATTAATGAAAACTCTTTTTACTTGCACATGGTATTAAAGTTGCACATGGGACGAAGTAGTGCTTCTGACTCCTCCTGAACTGGAATGGTTACTTGACCTCTTCAAATAAATAACCTGCTGCTACTGATAGATTTTTTTTTTTTCTTCTTTTTTTTCTGTATGTTGGTAAAAGTGAACAAAAGTATCTTCTCATTTGCACTTCGGGTTTTTTTTCCTACCTAAGTATAGAGATACATGCCAACTTGTTACAGCCCATGCAATGGTGTAGTCTGTCTAATGTCATCTGCCTCCTTTATCAGTTCTCTTGTTTCTCTAAACAGAAAATATTTTTTAAAACTATTTTTTCTTCACTGTTTCTTTTTTATCTGCAGCTCTTGGACATATTTCTTATAGACACCTTTCTGGTTTTCATCTCTGTTAATAAAGTTTGTGGTTTTTTTGATGGGAGGCAGTTCTGTTGTTAAATGCAAGTTAGAAACTACTAGCCTTCTTTTAATGACTACTGCTTCTCACAGCACTAAACTCTTTTCTCTAGTGGAAAGTGCAAGACTAGAAGGTTTTTCCTTTTAGAAAACCCTTAAGTTTGGCATTGATGCTAATTTTTTAAAAGATATTTTAGTAGAAATTGGAAATATAAATATAAATAATTTAACTCTGTATAATCCATTCAGTATACATGTGCCTAGACATCAGAAGGCTAATGTAAAGCTAAGGCTTTAAAGAGATTTAAAAAAAGATACAATTATCTGTATGATTTTTAAATCTCATAAGAAATGTATTTTAGAACTTGCCAGTGATGGCTCATAATCACTTTGATATTTTGAGGAAAATGGTAGCTTTAAACAGATGATACAGAATTTATTTTTAAAAATGTATTGTGCTTATACAGTTGATGGCTTTTATTTCCATAATGTTTTTTACTACATAATTATACATCTTAATTACGTAATTACCGTCATAATTATTATGTAATTACATGTAGTTCCACTAATTACAAAATCAGGAAGTGTAATTATCTACTAAAAACTTTCTGAAATCTTATTTGTTCACTAGAGATTATTTAAAAGACCAGTGACCTACTGAGGATGATGTACAGTGTTGTACATAATACCAGCTCTCCTTTTCCCTTTCTTTGGGGCAAATATAGTTTGAGAGGGTTGTGGAGGGACTTTCATATCTTTAATTATTATTTCCCTTAAAATTAGGTTGGAAACCTTGACTGTGTTGCCTGCAGATTTGGACCCTCTTAATTTTTGTCATTGACACCTTATATCTTTAAATTTAAAATTCTGTAGCTGAACTTCCAGAAAGTTACATTGTTTCCATGAACACCTTTATTAACTTCATTCTTTGTACTTTGATTGAGGTTCAGGTATCTGGTGTCAACTATAAAGATGTTTGGAAAAATACTGTTTATGGCCACATATATGTGGAGTGAAAGCTTGACTCCCCAAAAGATACGGGGAATGCAGCTGATTTCTCATGGGACAAGGATTTATTTTATTGTGTAAAACTGCTTTTTTAATGTTCATATTTTATGAACATATATTATGCTGATTTATTAATTACTATTGCACATACTTGGTTAAAAATTTGTGTAACCACGCAGTTTGAAACCAAAAATTGTTTACTGCATGTTAAAGAAAAGAAAATAAATATTCAGGACATTTTACGCTTCTTTTGTCCTGATATTTTATTAAAACTAGGCAGATAGAAACTCAATTTTTTTGTATATTAAGCCATGTGCTATCTTTGGTAGACTGAATGAAAAGAGTATTTTAAAATATTAGATTCGGTGATTTTTTCATTCTGTAACACTGTGATGTATCAAAATGACGTCAGAAATACAAAGCTTTCTCTCACACTCATCATGGTAGGAAACATGCATTTATTATATCACAGTATTAAAGTGAACCACCAAGGGGAAAAACACTTTCAGTAACAGAAAACAGAGTTCATGTGAAAGGGATCATATAAAAAAGTGATCACAATCTGTGATACTAATAAAAAGGAAGAAAATTGTAATCTCTGTGTCAGAAGGGAAATGGTGAAATAGAAATACAAAGAAAACAGGTTCCTGGAATATGGACATCTCAGTGGAACACATCAAGACTTAGTACTGTGTATGCATGTGTATTGGTGGGTATTTTCCTGTGCTTATTATTATAAGGCAACTGTTTTACTATATACTTGCCAAAAGCTGTTTTAAGCTCCCAAACTTCACCTGGGTCTGCAGGTGATGTGAATGTGTCATCTTCTTGATGTTAAATGTAGTTACCTCAATTTGCATCTGCTAAGCATACGAGTCCTGAGGAGAATTTGTCTCTAGACTAGTTTGAATTATATTGACCTTTCAAAGAAACACATAGAGTCGTTATTTGTGAACACAGATTGTGAAAACAGGATCCTTATTTGATCTCCAAGATCTAAATTAATGCTGCAAATAAAATTATTTTAATTATACTTACTGACAACTGCATGGGAGACATTTTGTTTGAAATATCGCTCTGTATCCTTAACAAACAAAGGATTTATAACAAAGGCATGGTGAAAATATAGCCGTGCTCTTTTCTCTAAGAAACGGATGGAGATAAATTTTTCTCTTTATTAAGGACTAGAAAGCTGTGTAAAGAATAGCATAGTGGAAAATATTTGTTTTATTCCATAGGGGACACTATTTCCAAATGGTGCACGATATATGTATAAAAATGCAGCACAAGACAGAAAAGCTTAGATTTGGTTTATTAAATCAAAAAAATACTTCCCTTCATAAAGCAGTATTACATTTTTGTCATCTCTCCATCAGAAAAATGTGGCAGTATCAACCAATCCAGATTGATCTATTTCTGGGGAAGAAAAATGGTTCACTTTAAGCCATGGGTGTTACTGCCATGAAAATAGTGCACAGGAAACTATTTGGAGTACATATTTCAGAAACTGCTACCTCTTTGCCTCGCAAGCTGTGCCTCCCCTTGCAGTTTTCAAGTCTCTTTGTCAGCAAAGCCACCCTCATTCCATGACAAAGAGCAGCTCTATGAAACTCTGAGATGCAAAGAGAGAAAACGACCTCTTTTTTTAGTTATTCCGAAGACTGACTGTTCATAACAATCCCAACTACCAAATTTCATGTTTCAGGCTAACATAATTCCATTGGCTTTTGAGAACAAATGAGTCTTCTGTGACAGGCCAAAACGTGGCTCAGCCTTGAAGAAAAAAATGCAGCAGGATGTTCTTCTGCCCTGTCTTGTCCCTCTTCTGCGGGGGCCTTAGATGGGTGAGAGGGGCGGCTGGTTGAGTTAGGGAGCTCTTTGTTTTTATCTAGCAGAAATGAGTTTGGAAGAAGCTGATTTGATCCTGCCAGGATTGCAACTGTCAGTTGCATATCAGAATGTTTTCCTATCTTATATTATTTAACTCAGAATATAATAATGTAATTATTTTGACATGAAAACGTTACATACTGTGGTATTTCCACTTATCTTTAAATAGACATTTTTCACTTTGTGAGAGATGCATGCAGTAAGACAAAACAAAAAATGAATTAAAAGGAGTGAGTGACAGCCTAAGCTAGTTTATTTAGTTGGTAAAAACAAATAATATTTGACATTAATAGAATTTTACAGCCTTGGAATTAAAACATTTAGCTAATTAAGGTATTGTTTTATATTTCTGGTGTAACAATATATGTTGCATAAACAGCCAACAGAACATAACAGCAGCACATTTATCAGATTAATATTTATCTTAGAAATTGTATTATGTATTTGGGGGGTAAAGGAGCATTAAAGGAAGACTTTAAAATATGTGTTATTTTTATACTGTTCATAAATAATATACATGTGTATTCACCTTATATTAGACTTCTTTTTTTTTTTCTTTTTTTCTTTTTTTTCTCTTTTTTTTTCTGCTAGAGCTGAGCCTGTAGTTTAAAACATTCTTAATGAAAAATAGTTAGTGGTGAGTGACCAAAACAAATATAGTTAACATACTTACTAAGAGCATTGGCTACTGTGCATTTCAACAGTAATGGTAAGCTATAGTAGTCAAGACCTTGATGTGGAAAATTTTTATTATTTCATACTTTAAATTTTGTATTTTACAGGAATCAATGGATTTTAAATTGGTTATCAGGCATGCAGTTTCGTAATAACTTGACACATAATTCAATTGTTTCAAATATTACTTAATTTAGGAAGTCAGAAGTGTAACTTCTTGGTTGAAAACAAGTATGTCCATGATTTTGCAAAAGCAGCAGATGTTGGAGCAAAAAATACGTGCATTTAGTGAAGCACCACTGCTGCAACTCTTCTAGTAGTTGCATTTAGAGAGAAAGAAAGAAAAATAGATTCTTATCTGAAGGTTTAGTTTTCAAAAATCTGGTTGCAAGTTTAAAAACAGTATTTCTATTTTTCCATTTCTATTCTCCAAAGATTAATCAGCTGTTTGCCAGTTTAAGCCATACTTCAGATACCACAGGCGACCTGGTTGTAAGGACACAGCAAAAAAATATTTTGTCAGTGTTTCCAGAAAAGGGAAACTGTGATTATTGTTCAGAAATGACAGTGAAGCATCCATGCCTTTTTGAACTTTTGAATATGATCTGAAGTCTGTGCTTCATTTTAGTTTTATTGTATTGCTGTGGCAAATTTTAAATATGAGAAGTATCCAGTCAGGAGTTCCTATTTAGACAAAACATGCATTTTGTTTTGGTATTGAGTCTATTAACATATGAATGTGCCTGTGTCTTCTGGTAAGTAACAAAAAGCATCCTTTTTGTTCTGTCATGGCATTTGACACTTGAGATTTTTGATACATATGTGTATTCTCTGTCCTACTGGTGAGTACCAATGCTGCACTGACCCATAGGGGTGTAGGTAACCAAATGTGCTTTGTTTTAATCTGTCCCCCCAGCACCCACTTTTGCCTGTGGTATCTGTGGATTTTGAGGCACAAGTACCACAGCTAGCTGCTGGTCTCACCACTTCTCCCTTTCCAGGTATCTCTGCTGCCCTGGCAAAAAGTGCTCTCTCTTACTCATGTAGACCTGGGTTTTCTCAGCTCTTCCAATGTGAAGATACGTTTCAGAAAGTGAAGATATTTCTAAGTGAAAAGGAAGAAGCAGTTCAAGTTATGGCAGCCACTGTAAAATGTTTGTCTTAAACTCCAGTATAGCACCTAATAGGTGTAGTATAAGAGAGAGGGTTTGATGGCAACAGCTCATCATCTGCAGTCCCATGGCATTGATCCATTCTGGTTTTCCTTCTTTCAGTTCTATTAACTGCTTTATCATATAACTAATATGATAATTGGGATTGATTTTTTTAAAAAATATTTTTTTATAAACAATAAGCATGCTGGGCTCTTAGGAGCCCTCATCTTCGCCTTTTTAGTTTTGTTTGTTTGGGTTTTTTTAAATAGTCTTGTTGTGTAGAGAACTTTTGGAAATAGCTTTCAATTTCCTGCTGCCATCAGCATCCAGTGTCACCTGCTGCACGTTTCAGACCCATGTACTTCCAGAGACTGAGGTGCTGGTGCTTCACTGTTGTGAAAGCCCTAGGCCTGCCGTTGGGTTAACAAGCTTCACCAAAAAAATAGATGTGAAAGGAGAGTGAAGATGAAAGAAGGGTGAGCTATAGCCACAGAGGTCAGATAAACAGGTAATTACCATGGTAAAGCCTTAGGTTGCACATTCAGATGTTAGAATGCCTTTCAATGACTTGTCTGTGTGCCTCCACCCTGACTGTAGAAACAATGTTAGTGATTCAGCATTACACTTCAAAAATTTTGTTGCACTTTGAGAGGATTTGAGTTGTTGAGCACTTTTTGTAACGTAGCAGTTGCAGAGTAAAGCTTTCTTTTTCATGGGGGAGGGAAGGATTGTGGGTTTATTTATTTGTTTGGTCTTTGCTTCTTAAGAAACAGGGAAAGAACTTCCAGTTGTCACATCAAAATCCATGGCACTGTGTTGGTACTATAATCAAGGGCCCAACAAAATATTAATACTAAGGTAAATTTTATCAGACTGCCATAGCGATTCATGTGTGGGTTTTTGTTGAACAGGTTGAATTTTATACAAGAAAAGAGAAATACATGTTCTGAATTACACAAGGAAAGAGCATTAGTGCAAAAGAAGAATAAAGACATGAAAGAACAAATCAGATGTATGAAGTTATTTTCACAGAATCACAGAATGGTTGACGTTGGAAGGGACCTCTGAAGGTCATCTAGTCCAACCACCCTGCTCAAGCAGGGACTCCTAGAGCACATGAACCAGGATTTTGTCCAGACGGCCTCTGAATATCTTCAGGGAGGGAGACTCCACAACCTCTCTGGGCAGCCTGTTCCAGTGCTCAGCCACCCTCACTGTAAAGAAGTTCTCCCCTATGTTCAGGTGGAACTTCCTATGCTGCAGTTTATGCCCGTTGCCTCTTGTCCTATTGTCGGGTGCCAATGAGAAGAGTCTGTCCTTGTCCTCTAGACACTCTCCATTTAGATATTTATAAACATTAATCAGATCCCTTCTGAGTCATCTCTTCTCCAGGCTGAACGGGCCCAGCTCCCTCAGCCTTTCCTCATATGAAAGATGCTCCAGGTGGGGCTTCACCAGGGCTGAGTGGAGGGAGAGGATCACCTCTCTCGACCTGCTGGCAACACTCTTCCTAACACACCCCAGGATACTGTTGGCCTTCCTGGCCACAGAAGAACACTGCTGGCTCATATTTAACTTCTTGTCC
>NW_010318432.1:4418-27734 GCF_000700745.2 Antrostomus carolinensis | reverse complement strand
AAAGATGTTGAAGAGCACCGGCCCCAGTACCTACCCCTGAGGGACTCCACTCATCTCTGGTCTCCAGTCGGACATTGAGCTGTTGACCACAACTCTTTGAGTGCAACCATCCAGCCAGTTCCTTATCCACCAAGTGGTCCATCCATCAAACCCACGTGTCTCCAACTGAGAGTTAACTTGCAACTATTTTTAAACACCACAATACAATATTGTATAGCATCACTGGTTCAGCCTCACAATATATTCCTATTCCGATTTCCATTTCCAACAGGTAGTTTGCCATTCTGTTAAGTGATTTTTTTTTTTTTTTTAAAAACAGACTATGGATAAATGGATATCTCTGTTACAATTTTAGTGTTTCAGTTCAGGCTATTAGAAACATAGTGGTAATATTTATTAAAATTTAGTGGTTTACTAGCCCAAAATTATATTTGTTAGCTAATGAATACTAGTAAGATAGAGAAATATTTATGAATAATTAGGAAAATACAATCATAGAAGCTAAATCCAGTGATTAATAAAAAAATATCTTGAAAGTATGTCAGTAGTTGGAAAAAAACCCTAAACCACTATATGATATGATGGAATGTTGCATAAATTCTTCAGTTTCCTCAAAAATAGAAAGTGATAATGCTTAATTATAGCCTCAAAATCATGACTGAATACTACTGATGCTGTAAACATCATTATGGGTATGTCTACTTTTGCATCCATGTCAGAAGTCATTATTAAGAATTCTGAAAGAACACACAGTAGAGGGATTTCATATATCCCCTGTAGCTTGTATTTTTAACTGAAAGAGGCAGGGTAGGGTTCTTTATGAATTTAAAAGACCTGCTACTGCTGAATATGAACTGTAGAAATACCACGGTATGTTTAAATCAAAATGTGGTTAGAAATGTTGAACAGCATTGTATTTCCTACTTTATAAAAATGTTATGAAATGGGCAGAAAGTCAATTTGACAAAAATTGTCAGAAAGTCAATTTCTGTTCAGTATCTTCAACTGTTGTTCCTGGAGATGCATTTGTATATGCATAATTTATATAATTTTTTGTCCCACATATTAGAGATTTTAAGAAACTGAAAAACATTGTCATTACCACGCTGTTAGGAGGAAAAAAAAAAAAAAAAGAAAAAAAAAAGAAAAAAGAAAAAATCAATGAAAAGAACAAAGGAAAAAAAATCAATGAAAACATTATGAAAAAGCATGATTATTTATAGCAGCCTTCTCATATTTCTAAAGGAAATAAATTTCTCATCCACCCACTAACTCTCTCAAACACTGTTGAGCAACTGTGTGAGGAGTCCTGGAATCAGAAACATAGCCCTCTTCTCACAGATGAATGTAATAGTTCCCTGGCTTTTTCATACAAAAAGGGAGAGAAAAAGCCGCGTGGCAGGGTTTTGTTTCTTTGTTATGTTAGTCATTGTCACTATATTTGGTGAATGTTACTCTCCTGTTGGCATGTTATAGGATAACAGCTATGGATTCTATGGAGGCTGAAGAGAGTTATATATTGTTTTGGGATAGCACACGGAAGTGGAACAGCTCATAAAAAGTGGTTCTGCACCAGGATCTCATGAATACGTCCTGAGGCCAAGCAGTGAGGGGCAGCATGAATTCAAGAACTTCCACAGTTAGGCAAAAGCTGCCTCAAACTCAGCTTAAGTCTTCTTAAAATGCTTGCAAGTTAAAAAAGAAAAAAAACCCAAACCTGTCCCAAAATTATAAAATCATGTGAAATATATTAAAAGAAAGTTGCTAGCAAAAAATACAGAAAACATCAGGAAAGGCCTATGTAACTGTAGTTTCAAGGAACATTGGAAGGATCCAAAGTAATTATCTGTTTAAGATAATGCCAAAACTGTTGATTTTTAATAAAAAGGTTTATTTTATATATCTTCTCCCTTTCTACTCCAGACACCTTGCTTACTGTGTTTAGCCTGCTTCTTTGCTTTAATCTTTCTTTTCATGTTGTCTACTGCTTTCTCACTACTCTGTCAAACTGAATGACTTACAAGTGATGCCAGGTTCTCCAGGGAACTTCTGGTTTCAGTGAACTGGTTGCTTATATCCCATATGAGTTTTCTTTTAATTTCTGCAAGCCAGGAAATCAAAACTATTTTTTTTTTTCCCAGTGAATGGTACAGGTCCCTAACTCAGCAATCGTCCTACTCAATTAATTCTGACCACTCCTTGCCTTCTGAAAAAGGGACCAGCAGTTGCAGTTATGATGATATGATTCCAACTGCTTTGAACTTCCTTCAAGTTCAAACTTATATGTTCTGCAGGTTCCCATGAAAAAAAACCCTTCAGAAAATCCTGTACCTCAGAGTTTGTCCAAGAACATTTATCAGCATCAGTTCAACTACATTTTGATGCATATACTGAGATTTTAAAATGTTAAAATTAGCAACAGTTGAGGTTAGACCTGGATTATTTTCTGTGAGTTAGAAAGGATTAAACTTTTGTTTCAGTAGTTCAGTCAGCTCTAATGACAGTCAAGTCTTGCCCTTAGAGCTTGGAAGATGAGTGACAGGGGAAAAATAGCTGTTTAGAAGTAGAAAAGTCAAAATTGGTAGTGAAAGAAAATTCGTCTCCTGCCTTCTGCAGAGTGTTGTAAGCAATGGAGAGGAAACAAAACAAGACATGACACACTACTTGACTGCAATTTTAATGAGTTCCACTTCTGTAAGGGATTTTTTACTCTGTTTGACTCAAGCAATACTTTAAAAAGTGTATCTAATTGAAGGGCAGTTTTCCAGCCGTCCTTGTCTCAGCAACCATGACACACTACTGATGAGTGAGAAAATAGTTCTCTCTAACAAGTACTTTGAAAGATTAGTTGTAAACAGTTCTCAGTACAAATATAATTCTTTTAAATTAAGTATGGCTTACAAATAGATTACAATTTACTTTTAATATATTAATAAATTTTCATTATATAATTTGGACAACTAATTTTTCAGCTGGGGACTACATAACAATTTGTTTTTGTTACTCAGTAGTGGATGGCTAGTTACCTGCATCATATTGTATTATCTCTGCTTTCAATGATAAACATTTGAAGTGCAGCAGAGCAAGTATCAGTTAATGAATATTGTTTATGAATAATTTATAGAGACCTTTTTGGAAGCATTTTCACCACCATCTATCACTGTTTAGATAACAAAACTAAGTAATATGATCCTGTGGATAATGCAAATTAAACCTAATCTTTTCTTTCATAAACAACAAAATTCAAGGGCCTTCAGTAATTAAAAGAAACACACTTTAGATTAAATACTCATGCAACTCACTGTAATAATAGTATTATAAAAATAGGTATGTCTTAAATGAAGGTTTCAAAGTTTAATGTTCTATTTTGAGATTTCTAATACAAAAACATTTATTTTTTGTGAACAGCTAGGTTTCTGTCCATGTGTATATATTGTATGGCCACTAAGATACTGAATAGCTGTAGCTTTATTTCAGGATACAAGGTGGTGCTGTTTCTTTTTACAACTGAAAATAATGTGTTCATACGATCCTACAGAAAGCAGTAGTAAGGACACAATATCTCATCGAGTGTAGTGCTTCTAAGAAGCCAACTTCTATATCTCCAATTCTATTTAATTGCTATGCACCTAAATAAGATGTACATACATATGTACGTTCATGTGTGTACATTTATATACAGCCCAATAAGTGGTTTTAAAGCAGTAACAGACTTCAACCTTGTACATAATGCTGAATTTGAGTATTTACATGCAGAGCCAGTCTCTTACATTAAAATTAACCTACATTTTATTGTAAAATTAAGGTACTGGTAACTTCTGGAAGAGGGATTCTTTTCTCTGTACCGTACATAATTGAAGGATATTTGAGCATATGAAAGTCTTGAAAGCTTTACATAGATATTAAATTTCTGTGACCTGTTTCCTTACGTTTTTGGTCTTTATGTCAATTAGTTCACTGTAAAATAATCATGGAGTTTTTTTTTTTTTAATTAAAGTCAGAAACGTGACACATCAAAAATAAAACAACCAAACTGCCGAGACAAGTAATTATGTGATTTACTCCCTTGCAGCCCTATGATCTTCTCAAATCTTTCCCTTCTCCCCAGTACTCACTATTACCAATCTAAATGTTATACCATGGATTGCAAGACTCATTTTCTGAGCAATCTGCTGACTGACATTGTCCTTTTTTAGTTCTTTTTTTTTGCAAGGGTTACTATGCAGCCAGGTGCTGATAGTCTTTCTGGGTAGCAGCAGACATTTGGTACCTTGCAGGGTCAGGCCATTGCAAGAGATACAGAAAATGACTATGGCCCTTCTGAAAGCTTACATTTTGTGGAAGAATTCAAGGAACTTTAGGCTATGGATTAATGAAGTATCAGGCTAAATGAAGAGCAAAGAAACTATTAAAATATACTAATGTTGTAATATTGCTTCCACTAGTATAGATTTTTCAAAATATCTGCTATGTTAAGATTCATGATCCTAAAAAGATCTTACATTCTAGTCAAACTGTGCATATGTACAGTTCCACTGACATTGATGGATTACTTACATAAGAGACATTCATGGCTAAGTCTTTGTTGAACTGCAGACCTTAATTTCCATAGATAATGCCAAAATAGATTGCTCATCTTGCCAACAGATTCTTCTTATATAAGCAGGCAAAAAATAAGCTTTTGCAAACACTTCCACAACATACCCAAGTTATTACAGTCTGGGTATCCTAGACAATATCTTTTGGGACTAAAATACTTTGTATTGAACAGACTGTTAAAATATACTACTAAGATCAATAGATTTTTATTTTTGCATTTGTGCTATCTGTTGGAATGTGTACCAGGTAAAACTTTTATTGGTCTGTCTCTACAGTTACAGAAAATTATTTTGTACATACTTCTACATAGCCACAGAGTCATGATATTTTATTACAGTCTGCCTCTTTTGTTTTGTATAGTTGATCCTTAGCATCTACCTACAGAACCTACTTTTTATATACACATATATACATGTGCACAAAAGTTTTATTTTTAATCCTTTTGCAAAATAGCCTTAGTGATACACAGTTTATCTAAGTAGGTAAATAAATCACCCCAACAATTATCAGTAAATATGAGAAAATACATTGATTTCAAGATCAGTAGCTACTATCATAAACTCTTTAATGGATGACCATTTAAATCCTGAATCCTAATAAATAACTGGGGTTTTATATCTAAATACAACACAAGACATTCTCATCTTACAGGATGATAATGAGGGAAACAGATCTTTTAAGACACTATCAGAATATGTTCTAATAAAAAATTGCAGTGTGAGTATACATCCTTCTTCCTTCCCATGGCGTGACTGATACTTCCCAAAATTTATAGTGGATAACATAATCATTGGCCTTGTTGAGCAATTTTGAACATTGACATCATTCAGGATCAAAAAAAAGAAAAAAAAATAATATCAGCATACCTAGGTAATCTTCTGTAAAGGTTTTCACTACAGAGACACAGAATCTGTCTGAAACTATAAATAGACAGCCTCTGAAATAAGAATAGCTCCTCTGGGTTTTGATGTTGCCTATTGTACATTAGTCTCTCAGTTCGGCTGCAAATTAGCAAACAGTGGACTTTTGTAACCAGCTACTAATTTGAGAAAGCTAATACAAGCATGATAGAGTTTGCCTCTTGTAACATACCTGTCTTTTTTAATCCTCTCTTTTAGACTGACTTTTTAATTTCTTTTTATGCCGGTTATCTAAATGGGACTGTCTATTTAAAGAGCAGTACAGAATGTCCAAAATTATGATAAAAAGTATAATTATCTAGCAACTAAGGGTCAGTAAACCTAAATCATAAAGCTAGATGACTAACTGGCAGACTAAAGTCAGCTTAATTTAACAGGGATTAGTAAATCTCTACTCAATGAAAGGTGTAGAAATCTAAGGTAAAAAAGAAATAATGGTTGAATGAGAAATTCATACTACAATATTATCATATCTTACATAAAAATGTAGCAGTAGGGATAACACCGATTATGGGGAAAATTACCTTACCAGCATGGATAAAGTTGTCTCCAGATGACGATGAATTCTAGACAAAAACATGAATCTGACAGCTTCTGAGTCCTAAGGGAAGAGTTTAAGGTAATGGAAAAGGTTTTGTCTTTATCAGGATAGAAGCACAATTGAAATCTCCACTGAGTATTTTACACCTTTAGAGTGGAGAGGTGAAATAATAGATTTACAGTTTCCAGAAGGGAGCATGGGTATATATTTTAAGGTAAAAGTCACAGATTTAAATACATATAGAATCACATATTAGAACATTAACTATGAAACATCGCTCCTTTCCTCATACAAACATTAGTTTTATTGATAGGCAAAGGGGAAATTTGAGCTTTTGGACTATAAACTAGAATGCATAATACATTAAATTTTCCAATTATGCTTATCACCTAGTGGAAGGTCACCAGCAAGCATATCATTGAAATTATCTGATTGAGCATGCTGTTCAGGATTTCCCGTTAGTGGGGTTTTTTTCTTACATACATTTTCACATTATGCGTGTTAGCTTTCACCTTGCATTCATGAGATGCAGGTTTATTTTTGTTCTCTTACTGATTATTTATGATTATTCCTCATAACAGGAGGTCTGATAGAAATATCAATGAAGACAATTAAATTCATTCAGGGATTTCAATGGTCTTTGAATTAGATCTGTTTGCAGCTCTGTTCAATTTTATGATGGTTACAGTAACCACTAGAATATCATAGGCATTAAAAATGACTTTCAAATATGAGAGGGAAGCTAGGTATTGTTATCATTTTTGACAGTTAGGAAAGGTTTAAAGAATTTTATTTTATTTTATGGCAATGTCCTTAAAAAAATAATTTGAAAAAAAAATTTGTAGTTCAATCATTAAGAATTAACTTGAAGTTCTTGTGATTTATGCTGACTACCCAGGAGAAAATTAATTGCATGATGTCAATAGATTTGGAGAATCTTCAAGTGTGTATGAAACAGGCATTCAATAATGACAGAAATGACCACATGAAATAAAGTTCATTACCCAGAAGCTCTTTCTTGGTTCCCTTGAGTCAGTCAAAAATATTAGTAAAGACAGATGTCAGTTGTTGTTTTCTGCTGAAGGTCACCAAGATCATGGAAGTGGCCACTGTTAGCGTAATATGCAAGTATAGTGTGCTTGGGAAGAGAGAGATTCAAGTTTACCGCTAACAGCAGAGGTTCCAGGTCTCCAGCTTTCTTTCTCCAGGCAAATGCCTTAAACACTACGGCAACCATCTGGCCCTGGAGTTCCAGCTAGGATCCTGACCCATAAAAAATTATACTTAGAACCAGAGAGTGGAAAGGGAAGAAAAAAGGGAAGAAAATGCAAATAAGCACTGCTCTATGATGCACTGACTACTGAATGCTGGGGTTTTGGTTGTTGGGGTTTTTTGTTTGTTTGCTTGTTTGTTTGTTTTTAATAAAAATATAACTCTACTATGTATATAAGCAGCTTTGGCTGATATAAATTCATTTTACTGACTTTCTGAAACAAAAAGTTTTAGTCTTGTGGCTGTAAGCTTGTTTGTCTTCTTTGTTGAGTCTTACTGTTCAACCATAAATAAGTACTGAGCCATGTAAGTACAACCTCCACCTGCCGATCAGCTCAACCTTCTTTCTTCATTCAATGGATTATGATGGGCACTGTGTAAGGTTTTTTTGGTAAAAGATAGAGTATTTTGGCAAGTAGAACTATTTACAAATTCACATTGAGTTTTGCAAATAATTTGCCTTCTCTTCAACTCCTTCTCTCTTCAGTTCTTATTTTGAGCATTCAAATACTCAAAATGGTGTGTTTTACAATGTTCAAAGCTGTTTCTGCTTTTCAATATTAGATATTTTGTTTAAAAGTTTAGTTGCTTTAATTTTAAGATAAGATAACAAATTTAATTCTGATGACAAAAAATGATTTTGAGTTGAACAAAATGTTTGCCTTCGGGTCATACAAACTCTTTGATTTTTGTTTACTTTGATGAGAGAAAAAGAGAAACTCTTCCATCTTTAATATAACAAAATATTTTTTCTGATCACATCTTACACCATTCACCAGGTCTAAACTCATTTACCTGTGTAATTCAAGTCAAAAATATAGCATAAATCTGAATTTAGGGCAAAGGAAAACAAGATGTTTTTATAGAATAAAGATGATAAAGAAGATTTCATGCTGTAATATGTGAAAATAACATAGTCATTTAATATATATTCATATTTAATATAAGTATTAAATTAAGTAAAAGACCCTGATGTCTGAAAACTGGGTCTCTGAATACTGGAATCCAAAATCTTGCCTTAAGTGCCTCAGAAAAGTGATCTAAAAACTTACGTTCTGAGTAATCATAATCTGAAATGTCTCTACTTCAGAATGCTATAGTTCCTGGATTAGGAATGGACCCTAAACCTCAGCTATAACATAATTTTCAAAATCTTTTATTAAATGTGTCATCTTAAAAAACTGTGCTTCTTTTAAAAAGTAAAAAATTAACTAATCAATGAAAGGAAGAATTTATACATTAGGAACTGGAAAAACCAGAGCCGGTATTCTCATCAGCCTGAGGAGATTCAAAAGCACATTTCCCAGGAGTGTACCCAGTAGGAGATAATCTGTGTAAATTAATCCTATACATCTCCTGCTGTGCTGTTATTGCCCAACTATACAGGAACATGTTTTGGTGATAAATTAAAATGGAATGGAAGTGGGACCACACTTGACTTCTCATACCTCCACTACTCCCTTCTCCTTTCTTCTGACTTGCTTCAGTTACATTTTCTGAAAAGTGTGGTTATTCTTGAGAGAGTCAGCACTACTCTGATGATGCTGACCTGGTCAGTGGGTTTACATATTGCTCTGATTATTTTCTTAGCCTCAGTGGAGTTTGGATGGGAGTTGAACACAATTTAAAATGTTTCAAATTATATGCACAGTGAAGAACTATGAATGTTTCAGGGACTGTTGCATGTTGCTCACTACGTTATGCAATTAGATTTGTGGTGGTCCTAGCGTGAGGTACTCTGGGCCACAGAAAGTTTCTTGTTACTTAGCCTGAACAAGCTTGTCTGGGGACCCAAGATCCTTGTTCTGGATTAGCTTCTAAATAACTTATAGCAGTTCACCTTTTAAATTTGTGATGAAGCCATGAATTTAACAAAAAGTGCTAGAAGTCTTTAGCTAATACTGTAACCTTTCTTGTCTCCTATAAAAACTTGTGCAGATTCTTACAGGTAGCACTTATGGACTCTGCAATCATATCCATGAATATTTAAATATAGTGGAATTAGCAGGAGATTACATATAGCCTAAGACAAATCCAAACTGACTTTCTTCTTTATGGAAAGGAGCCACTTCCCCTCCTTATTCAAAATAATAACTTTATACTCCTTGTAAAACAGACTATTTTATAATATTATTCTAGGTAGTAGATATAAGTTAACTGAATCTTGAGATGCCCACAGTATGGAAGCAGCAACATAATCGTTTGATGTTGAGAAGTTGCTTCAAGAAACTAAACATTGAATTAATGGATTTTATTTGTGAACAGATGACATAACTTACTGTTATGCTTAATTATGTCTGGCCTCTGTATTGCTCGGTTATGCAGGGATTCATTTACCCAAGTAAATACTCATTAAAACAAATATCTGTGCTACAAATAGAAATTTACCTTACTCTTGCCATTAAAAAAAATACAAGACTGGAAAAATCTTAAGGAAAATTAACATCAAAAGCCGTCTTGTAGCTTAAGCACAATTTGAGATAACAAATATATATCACAATGAGATTGTAGGAATATTTGCATGCAAATGTGTAAAAGCTCTCAGGGCTTATAGAAGAAGGACCATGGGCTTTGCCAAGAGGGAGGAATTATTTTAGTCTAGCTAAAACAGAATCAATCAAAGCTGAAAGGAACGGACTATCAGTTGAATATGTAATACTAAGTAACAAATATATCCTCTGTGTTGCCTAAATCTAGAGCAAGTCCAAGAGTTCATGCATCTAATTCAGGACTTCAAAGCCATAATCAGCTTTTTATATTTAAATCAATAAAGCTTGCAAGAAAGCAGACCAGGTTTCCTCTAAAATTTCAAATTCAAATAATTCACTTTGAAATTTAATAGAGTACTATTTGCTAAAGTAAACATTTTGGTCACAGTGGTGACAGATGTGCACATACAATTGTGGGTTTTTAAAAATATCCCAGCACTCTCAGAGGCTAGCTACTATAAACTATTCTACTAGAATAACCACCTAAAAAGATACGGATTTCAACAGTAGATATAGATATATGTTTTTATGTATACATAAAATTCTTCAAATAAGACATCTATCTTAGGTATGTCACTACATTCTGTGTGATGTTGAAGTTGGTATAATGTTACACTTTTCCTTAGTTGAAAAGGGAATTGGAAGAATTTACTACTTCTTTCCTAGGGCTTGATCTCATGAAGACTCCAAACCTCTACATTCATCCAGCAAAGCACTTAAACATATACCTCAGTTTAAACGATAATTCATATCCATTTGGGAGTAAGAACATATTTAGAATCACACAGGTACATCTCCGGACATTTGGTACTTTGCAGCACCCAAACCTTATGTTCTACAAGCAGCAGATGTGAATGCTTTGTTTAGCCTTATGTGAGGAAGAAAAAAGATGCATGAGCCTTTTAGTAACTTTCAATGTATATTGTAAATATCTGCAGCCTGCACTATTTTTAAAGCTTGGCTTATTTTTGCAGCTAAGTGAAAGGTACTGCTTAGTTTACAATGCATAGCAAATCCAATTAAGGGAATGGAGCCGCTGAAATTATTTTCACAGTGACATCAAAACCAGCTTTGCTAAAACATGTAATTTTTTCCAGTAAGCGTAGAGCAGAGACACTTATATGCATTAAAATAAGTTTCTCCATGCAATAGATGTTAAACATTAGCCAGTATCTTCTTTTTGTAATATATTTGTCATTCAAATGGAAGAGTTGAATAATTGTATTGTGAATGAAGCTCCAGAAGAACATCAGTTACAGGTATTGAAGAAAACATAACATTGAAATTATGAGTAACATCTTGTTTATTTAATGTTGCTGTACACAGTGTTTGTATTGTCTATGAATATGTCTATATACATTTCAATTTATCCGCACATAAATGACCTGGACTGTGATCACTGTAATGGTAACAGTTTCAATTAGTTTCTTTCACAATGAATTTGGTACTGATATTTCCTCTCTCTTCAGTGAAAGGAAAAAAATAAGGATATGAGGCATACCTTAGTACATGGAAAGGGAA
This sequence comes from Antrostomus carolinensis, assembly GCF_000700745.2. Lineage (NCBI taxonomy): Eukaryota > Metazoa > Chordata > Aves > Caprimulgiformes > Caprimulgidae > Antrostomus > Antrostomus carolinensis. Next base: position 16,392 of record NW_010318432.1, on the reverse strand, counting down.
ACATAGCAAATGGGACAGGTTTCTTGTATGCCTGAAGATTTCGGCTTGGTATTTGGATCAGGAGCCACAGAAAGGTAGGCAGAAAGAGAGATAACATATCTCAACCTGCTTGCACAATGTGAAATCCTTCCTTCATTCCAATGGTCTCCAAGCAACAACAGTAAAATCTCATGAGTTAATGTACCAAGTAATAGACCAAAGCAGAAGTTTTCCTTTTTTTAAAAAAATAACCTTTACAAGAGAAATGCAGAAGGCGAGGAAGGAAAGATAAAGAGGTTTCCTTCTGTTAGTTTAATACATTCGTGATTCTCTTAGATATCACAGGGACAATCTTGATTTAGAAGTGTAGATGATAAGGAGCAGATGCTAAACAAAGTATGCTTTCCTCAGATGAATCAAGGTGAATTTTCTGCTATAAAATCCAGCATAAATGAAAGATATTAGATTAAAAATAACTTATACTCTGCACTCCAGGAACTCTTGGCAGAGTTAGCGTTTGTGCCAGTAGAGGCAAGGAGCTGTTGGTATCATGTTTCCTTGGGAATAATGCTGCTAGCAAAAAGGAAAGGGAGACTGGACTGATGTATGTTTTTAATGAGCTTCAGATTATTTCTGAAACTTCTGAAAACTCTTTAAGGTGGAATGGAGATAAACAGAGTGAAAATAGATTTGAAATGCCTATTTTTTTTTCTATTATTTTTTTTTCCCCAAAGTCTTCTTATCTCCAAACAAAAAAGAACACATTTTATTGTATGGAAATGCAGCATCTGTTAGGTCCATACATACTGCTGTATTTATGGGTTAAGACATTTGCTCAGAGAGAAATCTATTAAAGTAGTTTAGGAAAAGATTAATATAAAAGTCTCTGCATAAAAGCAGAGAGGACTACAGTACAATATTCACAAATCCTCCCTTCTTTAGTAGTATTCTGATCTCTACATAATTTCAAGGCAATGAATAACTTAATATCACGTAGTACTTGTTAAGTAGTAAGAAGCTCATCTGCACACACAAGAAAGAGCAGGAAAACAATAACAGGAGCAACTCAATAACCTGCCCCAGCTGCTTCTGGGCCACCAGCAACAAGAGAGCCACAATCTCGACAAGACCCGAGGAGCACTGGGGCACAACAACAGCCACAAACACAAATCAAGGGCTCTGGAGGAATGTCCACCTTGCCCAGGCCACTCCAGCTTAGCCATCAGCTCCATTGTCCAAGTGTGAGACCCCTCACAATGACCCATCAGGAGCAGCTCTCTGGATCACCTTCAGAGTAAGGCAGGTCACTGCCTAGGGTTGTGGGATACATTATGTGATACGGGGCAAGAACATTTTGGGGATTTCACACGGCATATTATAGAACATTTAGGGAAGGAACCAGAAGCAGAAAAAGGGAGGGACTTAGTTTATGTGGGTAGGAAGAAGTGTGGGAAATAGAGGGATAAGGAAATAAATAGGTCCATTGTCATATAAATAGCTTGTTGGTTAATACACTTGTCTGTCCATGCCCTGTGCCTGAACACCTCAGTTTGTTCTATCTCCTTATTCAACTCCACCTTCAATTATTTTCTGTTAAGAGGGTCTTTAGTCTGTGAGTATATGGGGGTGAGTGCTGATGTGCAAGTGAGCACCTGATCACTAACACAGATCAGGCTGGACTAGTCAGAAAGTAGGTGAAGTAGCTTAGGAGCCAGGAAGTGAACGGACCTCTAAGGCCACCTCTGGGTGTGTGTCCTGTTTTTTAGCTGAAATAGAGCTGGGTTTCTTTTTTAGTAGATAGAACAGTGCTGTGTTTTGCTTTGCAGCCTGGAACTTGTTATGAGAGATACACTGATAACATACCAGTGTTTCCATTTTTGTCACTGGAAGTGAAGGACTTTGTGTTCTGTTAGTCTACAAGCACAAGATCTAAGGGAGTGAGGAGTATTTAAAATAATAAGCTAAATTAGCATTTAGATATGCAAATAAGTTATTCCATACCATATCACTTCATGTCCAGTATATTAGTGAGGGTCTCTTCCTCTTTTGGCTGTCTCTGGCTTTTTGCTCAGGCTCTCACTCTTCTGGGATCGTGGTTCAGTTTGGAATTGTCGCTGCTCTGGGATCATTATCTGGGAACAGGCCAGGCTTGGTCAGCAGGTGGTGAGCAGTTTCACTGGGTATCACTTATTTGTATATTTTGTTGCTGTTATCATTATCACTACTACTTTAATATTAGTATTATTTTAAGTTTTCTTTCTATTATTAAACTGCTCTTATCTCAGCCTACAAGCCTCCTAATCCTTGCCCCCCAGTTCCCTCCCCTGTCCCCTGGGGGTGGGGGGAAAATGGGTGAATGGCTGGTTGGCTGCTAGCCAAGGGCTAGCCCAGTGAAACTATTACAGTGTGAAAGTACCTCTGTGTCTCTAAGGTTGACAGACAGGTTGACTGTTGGACCGGGTTGGAGGGTGTGTGTGAGTGAGGGGGGTCTGTACCAGCTGCTGGACTAGGGCTGAGACTTTGGGGGCTTATATGTCTGGGTACCAGCAACTGAGGAGACTGGAATCAAGGAACAGCTACTGGAAAGACTGAGAGTCTGAGCCCAGCTGCTGCATGGGCCCACCTTGTACATAGACATATACATATACGTATTTTTACACCATCGGAACTCCATCCTGCTCAGTCAGATAGGGGAGGAAGATGAGACCACCAGTGTTGTTGGTGTTTGTGTGAGAGCTCTGTGTGTCTGTCTGCTTGTGATCTGTGGCCAGACCTGGCCACATATATATATATGTATATATACATGTATATTGTAGTTAGCATAAACTACTTATCAGGTATACATACTCAGCCTCACTACTGGAAAGACTGGGTGTCTGAGTCAGATTAGAAGGAAGGTAGACCTGGAGACAGCTGCAGGAGGTCTGGGCAATGCAGAAGAAGGGATCCTCTAGGTTTCAAAGCTCTTCTGATTGTGTAATCTCAACATACTTCAAGACAGAACATCACCTGCAATTCAGAGAACTGCTTTTTTTTTTTTTTTTTAAAATTTTCTGATCTTTTGTTACTCGGGGCATTTTTGTTCATTTTAGTATGATTTGCAAAGTCAAATGTCAAGATGGTTTGTCTTTTTATAAATGCTTAAAGGTATCCAGAAATTATTCTAAGTTTCCAAATCTTAATAGAATTAAAATTCTTTTTAGCTGGCTGAAAATGTTGTGATTTTTATTGGTTTGTCATTTTTTCACCAAAACAGACAAAACCAATAATGATGAAAAAGAAGCAGAAATATAGCTGCTATTTTTAGCAGCCTTTCTACGTTAGGGTTTTTGCTTAAGGTATGTGTTCAAGTCAAATCCTTTTGTCATGCTGCTTTGCTGAAATAAGGTCGTTATGCCCAATACAAATGCCTAAGAAATAAGAAAATGTAATCACTTGCATTTACAAACAGGGTAAAGTAAACAAGGCAGTTCCAAAGCCTGAAATGAGGCTTTCTGCTTCACAGAGATGTTCTGGTTTCCTTTTAATGGTTTATGACCTTTGCAGTGGTTTATTGTGTGCTCCCTGCAAACACACATATGCTTCAGAATTTGCAACTTCATGCCAGGCAGCACTAAATTTAAGCATAAAGGAGGTAGCACATCTGTATCAGCTTCCAAATCCTTCTATTGTGTCTTTGAGGCTGCTATATCTGTCTTTTTTCTAGAGAGATATTAAAAACTGAACCTAACTATACCCACCAAAGAACATGAAGGCTTGTACTGTGTGAACAGCAGACACCTCAACAGGCATTGGCGAGGGAGTTATCACAGGAAAATTGAATTGTATGATGCTAAATTTAATCTTATCTAGATCTTCACACAAAGCAGTATCAACTGTACCTATTCCATTCCAGACAGATCTTTACCTTCTCTGTTTGTAAAGCTCTCTGATGGCAGTGATGGCCCTGTCTGCTCTGCCTTCCTCTCCTGGTACCCGTGATTCTGACTTTCTGTTCCAAACACTGGCGCTTTTTCCCAAGAGTTTCCCGGAATCTTTCTTGCTGCAGTTTTCTCCCTCTCCTATCTACCATGGAAAAAGGGAAAAGACATTTTTGTCTTGTGTAACAGCTTCTTTTGTACTTGAACAAATATAGTCCCTTCTCTATTAGTGAATCCTGCCTGTGTAGGATCTTATGCTGGTTCCAGAATTTATTTTCCCTAGCTTGCTTACAATATTGTCATATTAATCAGTGTCAAAAGTCATCCTAAAGTCATGATGCATATCCATACTACTTCTTTCCTACCCACAAGATCTATTAGTTGTTGCTGTAGAAAGAAATGTACTTTGCTTAACATAGTTTGACAAATATACATTAGCTGCTTGTTATCTTTCCCATATTTATAAATTGGTTATTTGATTATTTGTTTTGGTGTTCTTTTGAAGGTAGAAGCAATATTCCTTAAGGTATTCTTTGTTTACTGAAGTTCAGCACTGCATTTTTCCTTTTTCTGGTCCTTTGATCCATCTGCTGTCCTCCACAAATTCTCAAGAATAACTGCTATCATTTCAGAGATTATTTCAGCTATCTTTTAATTACCCTATCATGAAATTCATCAGTACCAGCCGACCTGAAAAAAACCTAAATATACTCTTAGCTGACATTTTAATTTTCTATCCAAAGATCTCAGCATTTGTGGTCTGTATTCATTTAAGCTGATGTTTTCAATTTTCAATTGAGCAAAAATGTCCTAAATTATATTAGGTCACCTGCTTGTTGTCATATGTTCTCTCTTGTTAAGTAGTTACCAATTACTACCTTGTTTTTATTTTTTATGTTATTACTGTGGAGTTGATTCTTGACACTTTGGATATGTGTTCCTATTTGGATCTCATATCACGTCTGTCAAATCAGCTTCCAGTTGGTTCTGAGGAGCTTGGTTGGTTTGGTTTTTCCATTCACTCTTTGCATGCATTCCCCTTGCTTTTGAACCAATGAAGAGCACCACATTTATCCAAGTAGGGCACTTCCTACCTCTTTTAGCTGTCATAGTTTACACGAGTGGCCTAAAAGGTCAGTTCCTCATGACACTTTTTCTCACTTTGACTTGCTTCACGTGCAGTATCTCTTATGAATTGGATGAATTTATTGAGAATATTTTAATTGAAATTTTCTCTAAGAATCATAACAGATTTTGAAGATAACTTCCAGATTGCCTTTCAGTTCTTCAGACAACACTTCTGTACTGATTAGGAGTAAATCTACAGAAAAATTATCCATATTTGTTCTATTTATTTCTTCACATTCTCTATCACTTTCTGTAGTATTGGACACTAGGCTTAATTGACCTAAAGTATATGTTTAGATTCTAAATCTGCACCTGTTAAATAGCACTTTGAAGTGTTAAGTTCCACTTCAATGTGATTGATGTTATTAATAAGTTTTCTAACACTCTAACATGGATCCTCTCAAGTTTCTTCTAAAATGTTCCTTGAAAATCACAGCATTTCAGGACCCATTTCCATTTAGCAATTTTCATGCAGTCACTGTTCTGGAGAAAAGAATGTTACTCGCAGACATACTGTCAGTTTCATGCCAACTGGTCATAGTAAATGAAACCATTTACTATTATAAATGCAGTCATTGAGTCACCATGTTGAGTGATAGCTACATTTGGAATTGATTAATTCTCAAAAGTTGCTCACTTGGACATTCTTGCCACCCCTTTCATGAATACTGGAAATTCCTTCCTTTCATAATGTAGAAATCTTAAATTGCCTCATTATTCAGGAAGGGATCAGACTGTACCATGTGACAAAACAACTCTGGTCTCATTGTTTAATAGTACTTTGTTCTGTAATGCAGAATTTGCACAGAAGCTTACTGAGATTCATACTTGCTGGACTAGTCTAGTCGTTTGCCCCTCAAATTTTGATGTCTTGTGTAAACACAATATAGTGAAAAAGGTCACAATAAACTTTCTATTAGAGATTTTCTGTTGCTTTTACTGCTTTATTGCTAAATTTTTAACTTATTACTGTTCTCCAGGTAACAAGCTTGTCCCTGTCTTTTCATATAATTAATCAATCATTAGAAAACCTCATCAATCAAAATTCTTTCTCATTTCTAGTAAGGAAATAAAATAGCAAAAGTATTTTATGGCCATAAAAATTGTTCTGCCTCAGGGTTCTGAGTACAGCTTTTTTTATAGACTCTATTTGCTGAGAGGAAAAAGAAAACCTTTGGAGTAAGCTTGTAATATATACTGTATAATACATTTCCATAGTATTTAACATGTTTTGGTATTTTTTCAAGCCACTTGTGCTGACTGGAGAATTCCAGTACTGATTATTTTTTGTGTAGAACACTGGAAGAATAAAAAATATTCTAATAGACCTGCTGAGCCAACAGTCCTGATTCAGCAGAGTATTGAGGTCAAAAATAGTAACTGGGCTAGTATGATTAAAGAATGCTATGTTCTCTAGCCAGTGTGTGGAATAAAATAAGATAATTAAAAATGTATCTAGTATTTTTGACTCTCCAGACAAAATGACTGAAATATATTTATAGCTGTTTTAAATAGGGACAGCTCTCAGCACAGTTCCAGAGGGAAACTCAGACTCAAATCTTTGGAAATATAGTGAAATATTAATTTTTCCACTATTATACCATTCCTAGAGAAGCCCTTGATAACTACATTTATACTTACATTAAGCATATTTTTAAACACCTTAGTGATAAAGGGTCTGAGTAGTTACAAATTAGAATTATCAACAGCCCTGTTCCTCTCAGACTGTAAATTAGTCAAATGTGATGGAGACGATAAACTAAGGGAATTATTTCAACTACATATGGTAGTTATGACAAGTTATACTCACAGTAGTGGAACTGTGTTGAATATTAGGGTTGGCTTTCAAACATGAGAGTGATTTCAGCTTTCTTGAAAATGTTACTGACTTTTCATTATGAAGCAATTATGTTTCTTAAACCCCCTCCCCAAAATGTTGAATCTTAGGAAAGTTTTTTTTTTTTAAATTCTGATATGATTTAGACAAAGAATGCTAAGGCCTAAATCTTCCTAAACAACATTTGTTAAACTCAGCAATATCTGAATCTTGATCTTTGAACAATCTTCCTAGATGACCTTTACAGAAAAAGTTGTAATAAGCTAGTGCATTTCAACACAGAGAATGAGCAAAATGTTATACAGGAAAAGTTGACTACTTTCAAGCTTTAAGAAGCAGAAATTGGATGTAATATAATAATAAAACAAAGTTCAAGGTCACTTAGTCAGGAGTTAATAGGAAAATCCAAAATAAACGTGGGCAGAGTAGATTAAAATGACAGAGGAAGAAAAAGATCTGTCTATTTTGATTAGTGAAAGGACATCCCTGGGCTTCAATGTGATGAAAATTGAAGTTTAATTATTATGCATGGAGTATAGCCATAGAGAAGACAATGGTTATCCCTGAGCATAACAGAGCAGGTGTTTCTAAAAGATTAGAGAAAAACAGGATGTGTGTGCTGGCCATGAGTAAGTTTAGGCTAGCAGTTCGAAGAAATTCCTAGGTTATAAAGCAGTCAAGATCACCCTTCCAAATGACAGTGGTGGCAGAAAATTAAATGTGTTTCTGGATGGAATTGTAAAAGCTAATAACAATGATAGGAAGGAACATATGATGATGCAAGAGGTTATTTCCAGTTCTCTGTTATGTCTGAGCTCTGGTTTCCAAAAAATAAACTGATTTGAGATAAAAATAAAAGCATGTTATTATGTTCTTCTTATTGTTGCGGTTGCTATATCAGAATTTTATATTTTCTATCATTCCACCCAAAATATGTTGGCAAGATTTTTAGATACAGCTGTTAAGCGAGTAACTACATTTTATGTCCCTAGTGTTCAATCTCTCTTTTCATCAGTTGTGAACCTATTCTAGTATAAATCCACTATTTTTAGAGTAATAAATAGGTGGCTGGTAGATTGATGACAATGATGTTACTAGATGTCTTCTGCACCTGATTACAATGTCTTCCTCACCACATTAGAAATCCTGCTAGCCTATAAACACTGTGTTCTTTGTAGACTTCAAGGATATTCAGTTGTATTTCTGGTGGATATCAAAACTGGCTGGATACCTCCATGCAGTGAAATAATATCTGACCTATTTAACTTTGATTTAATTACATTGTTTCTAGCATTTTTAACTTGGATTCACTCTTCACCTTAGCTACTACATTCAAATAGCATGGCACTGTGCTGTGTGAAATTATTGTCCTGGATGTCCTTTATTATTTTTCCATGGTGTTTTATTTGCAGACATCTCTCAATATACTGTTTTTTCTGTCACAGACTATCAAAGTAAATTAAAAGTTTCTTTATGAAACTAGGCTATCTCCATTCCAAAATGCTATGAGGACCTAGGCTGTTTCTGAGTTGAAAAAAAATTTAAACTATTAACACTGAAAGTGGGAAACTAGATGGGAAATGATGATAAGGCTGGATTAGTGATGTTTGGAAGCTAGCTGCAAGTTGGATTGGGAGGAGGTAATAAAAGATACCAAAAGGGTTTTCCTTCTGCCTGGTGCTTTAATTTGAAGTGTTTCGGAATGGCAAATTCTAACCTGCCTCTGAAAGGGAAGTGGGATATAAGAAAACAACTGTTTTGATATTTCTCCATCAATCATTATTTTGTAACAAGATACTACTTCTAGTCTAGACCAGTTTTCCAGCTTTTCACTTAAAAATATCATTAATCTGTAGAGACTACTTTGACGCTTGAAATAAAGTTTTTGTTTTGTTTTGTTTTGTTAAAGTTCCACTAATTTTGAAATTTGAATGAATAGGGGAGGACTTTTTGGCGTATCCCAGAGAATGGGAAAATACAAAGCAAAAAAGTAGAGGGGAAAGAAGAGGTCAAGGACATTTTCAAATTTTCATGACTCTAAGGACTATTCCTATTTATGTAAATGTTTAGTTTCAGCAGAGTAATTTATGTATACCATCATTTAGCTGTCAGAGCAATGATTGCTGTGGATGTGTATTTAATCCTAAAGAATGGTTGTTTCTGATTTTGCATGAAAAAATTAATAAATGATGACTGTAATATTTTATTTTTGAATATTAAGATTTACAATTCCATGTGCTTGCTGATTTTCAAGCCTATTTTCAACATGCAGAATGTTCAGTACATTTGTACGTTCCATTACCTTGTTTCCTGATGATCTGAGGAATATAACTGCCTTTCTTACCATGCATCTAAGTCCTAAAGAAACATCTTTGACTATTTAAAGTATGAGTAAATAGTAATAAAAGTGGTACAAAGGAAATGTCCCTGCTGTGGGACAGTTGGAGAGAAAGTGAGAAATGTAATCAATCCTAAACAAAAATATTTGCAAACTCATCAATACACACAGATTAAACTTATATTTGAAGATTTAATTACTAATTGAAAAAAACATTAAATGCAGCTCATGAGACTAAAATCTATATTTTTACTTTCCCTCTAAAACACTAAATTATTTTTTCTGGCAGTATCAAATCCTTTTTTTATCAGTGATTCTTATTTGGTAGTTAAGCCTATCCATTTCCTTTGAAATTTCTTGCCATTACAAGAAAATCCACACAAACAAATTGTTAAACATATGCAGGGAACTGCAAACTGCAGACAAACTGCACATGATTATTGTAGATTCTGCTAACAGATCTCCCAACTTCTCATCTTTTAAATCCTTTCTTGAATGCCTATACCTTCTTATTTTAGAAATAACAATGAGACAACTATCCATCATGAGCAAAAATGTTATGTCATATATACTATATGACTTGGAAATGCTTTGAAGATTTTGAGGAAACACACCATATAAGAACAATGTTTTTATGTAATTTATAGCTAAAATGAAAGTTGAGAGAGTGTGCAGGAGAGCATTTTTTTTTTAGATGCAAGGAGAGCCAGGTGGTAGAAAGAGGCCACTTTAAGTTTCTTGGGTATGGATCCCTAACAAGCAGTCAGTAGTACCAGCATGCATTTCTGTTTCTCCTCTTTGGGAATTTGGGGGATATGCTTTCACATTTCAAGGAAGGCCAGACTATAGCCTGCCCCTCAAGGTAGCACTGGATGTAGATGTCAAGAATTTGGTAGCAGGGGGGCTGCAGGGGCAGCCTCTATGAAGAGAGGTTCAGGTTAGCCTGTGCCAGACACAGCAAGTTCCAGCTGGCTCCAGCTGACCCAAAGTAGGGCATGGCTGAGCCCCACAGCCAGGATGGTGGTACCTCTGGGAAAGTGTATTTTCAAAGGGCAGTCAATGTCAGACAGAGGAAGAGGTTAAAAAAGTGAGAAACAGAAATATGAACACCAAAGTGAGAGAAGTAGGGGAGGGCCTGCTCCAGGCACCAGAGCAAAGTTTCCCCTGCAGCCCATGGTGAAGACCACAGTGAAGCAGATAATCACATTACAGCCTGGGGCAGATCACACTGGAGCTAGTGGAGCATTTCCTGAAGGTATATTTCATGGAGAGCACACACAGGAGCAGGGGAAAAGCGTAAGGGGACAATGAGCAGAAGAGAGGAGCTGCTATGGACTGACTGACCACTATCCCCTCTGTGCTGCTCAGAGGTTGGTTGTGGGCAGAAGCAGATGTGCAGGAGTGAAGTTGGGCTTGGGAGAGGGAAGAGGAGAAGTTTTGTTCTAATGTTTGTCTTTATTTCTCTCAGCTCAACTCTATTTTACTTGACAATAAATTAACTTTCCCCAAGCTAAATCTGTTTTGCTTGTGATGGCAATTGGTAAGTGATCTCCCTGTCTTTAACTCCACGGATGAGCTTTCTCATGTTATTTTTTCTCCATGACCTGTTGAGGAGTGAGGGGTGAGAGAGCAGCTGGGTGGGCCTTTGGCTCTTAGCTAAGATTAACTCACTTCATGGAGTTTTTAATTCTTATTCAAAAAAGTGTGCTTTTCCTGATTTTATAAGCCTCCAAATTAGCTTTGAAGGCCTTACATTAAGAAAAAGTCTGGGTAGACTCACTATTAATCTTTTACATACATTGAAGGGATGATGACTGGAAAAGTAAAGGGAGAGGAAGAGATAGGCAGAAATTCGTAAATCTTACTACTTGCACAAGGAAATAATGTCTTAGCTATCAGTATACAAAAAAAAAACCCTTTTCTAATGTTTTAGACTAAACGTTCAATGTGAAGAAGCATTACTAACATTGAGATGACAAAAGATAAAATGGATGATGTTTAGAGTTTGCAATTAGTCTTTCAAAAGCAGAAAATGCTGAGGACTTGCATAATTGCTAGTTGGAGGCCTGTAACTAGCAGTGTCCCCCAGGGGTCGGGACTGAGTCCGGTCTTGTTTAACATCTTCATCAATGACCTGGACTTAGCATCCACCCTCAGCAAGTTTGCTGATGATATGAAGTTAGGAGGAGTGGCTGACACACCAGAAGGCTGTGCTGCCATTCAATGAGACCTGAACACACTGGAGAGCTGGGCAGAAACGAACCTGATGAGGTTCAACAAGAGCAAGTGCAGAGTCCTTCACCTGGGGAGGAATAACCACATGCATCAGTACAGGTTAGGGGATGACCTACTGGAAAGGAGCTCTGTGGAAGAGGACCTACGTGTACCGGTGGACAGCAGGCTGACCATGAGCCAGCAGTGTGCCCTTGTGGCCAGGAAGGCCAACAGTATCCTTGGGGTGCATTAAAAAGAGTGTGGCCAGTGGGGCAAGGGAGGTTCTCCTCCCCCTCTACTCTGCCCTGGTGGAGGCCACATCTGGAATACTGCATCCAGTTCTGGGCTCCTCAGTTCAAGAGGGACAGGGATCTTCTGGTGAGAGTCCAGCGGAGGGACACAAAGGTTATTAGGGGCCTGGAGCATCTGCCTTATGAGGAGAGGCTGAGTGGGCTGCGACTCTTCAGCCTGGAGAAGAGAAGATTGAGAGGGGACCTTATCAATGTCTATAAATAGCTGAAATGGGGGGGCCAAATGGATGGGGCCAGGCTCTTTTTG
>NW_010318432.1:0-4190 GCF_000700745.2 Antrostomus carolinensis | reverse complement strand
TAGATGATCTCCTGAGGTCCCTTCCAACCCCTACCATTCTGTGATTCTGTGAAGGTCCAGGTTGATGTTCAATTCTTCATTCCATAGAATATACTATGCACAAAACTTAGTAACATGCCTGCACTTTATGAACTTTATGATAGCTTGTGGGGTGGTTTGAGGTTAGGATAAATTACAAAAGTGACTACATATATTTTTGGTAGAATATGTTGGACCCATATGTTTTCATAGTGCCAGGATGAAGAGGGAAATAGAACAGAAATTAACAGAATTCTTTTGGCTTCATGAATACTTTCTAGTTGGTCTGAAAATGCAGTATCTGACTTTTTTTTTTATTATTATTATCTTTTTTTTTTTTTTTTAAATCACATTCTGCTAGCAGAGCTTCTGACAGCATATATGGTTACTTCAATCAGTACCAGAAAATTCTAATGTCATCCTATTTGTCTCTGAAGATTGTCAGAATGAACTGATATGAACAGTTATATAATGGCAAGAACAGGAGATATTTCTCTTTAACAGGGGACTTAAACAGCTTTATTCCTTTTAAGAGAAGATTTTTTTTAAAAAAAAAAACCCTGTATAGATACAGCTGTAACTGTATCTGTAACTTCACAATATTCAGCTCAGCAATTCTAGCATGGTTTCTTTCTATGCACATTAGCTGAGGCTTTTAACATGTAAGGTTTTAAGAATTCACCCTCTATATTTCAGTCCAGCAAAGTATTGTATGATCTCATATTACGAGTAATTATTATTTTATAGCATGTGGCCATGAATTTGGGAAAGATCATTTCACATAAATACCTTTCATTATTGAAGCTCTTCGTGATTATTTTTTGGTTTTGATTTTTTTTTTTTCCCCTTAGTATCTAGTACTCTGAGAGGTTTTTTCGGCGGATTTACTGGCTTCAGGCACAAGTATCATGGCTAATTATGATCTACAGTATTAATAATCTGCAATAATTAAGCTCCACCCAATGAAAAAGAGTCCAAGCCTGTCCAGTAACCTTCTCATTCGCGTATTTACTGCTTTGTTTTTTAAAATTTCCAACCATCGAAATGTTGAAGTATATGCTTTGTCTCTGTAAACACCACAACATTATTAAGTAAAGATTAAAAGAACTGGTAATAATCCTTCCACTAATGACTTGCAAATCTTGCTGGCTGCAATCCTACACAGTGGCATGACTGTGCACGTAAATACATGAACATGTGGCATTGCTCTTTATTTCTGGGGAAAAAAAAAATTTAAAAAAAAGTTTATTTTTTATTTTGATGCAGAAAGAGTTATAACAGACAAGATGATATTATTCTCAGATCTCATTTCTCTTTGTCACAAAAATCATTGAAATAAAACAAAATAACACAGAAGCATAATCATCCATATTCCCATTTACAGAGAAGAGAAACTCAGAGTTACAATGGTTACAATTTAGAAGGAAGGGGTCCACAAAGTCCTGTACAAGAAGTTCTGTCTATATCGAGGCACATGAGTACTTATATCTAGCAAGCTAGGTAGGAGGAAGCACCAATATGCATGAATGTGAAGATGTCCCAATTGACTGATGGACATTTAACTATACCAGTTATAGCCTGGATCCCTAAGGAAACTACATTTATATGATCACACATGGGTATGCGTGCCTACGGCTTTTGAACCACTGTCCAACTTCAACAGGTTCTCAAAGATGGATAAAAGTTTTTAAACCGTAAAGTTCCCACAAGTTTTATGAAAACCAGCTGTCTTGTTTAAGACTGATACTGTTAGTGACTGTCCAGGGAAAGACTATAGAGTCAGATAAACCTTATTATGCTGAAACTAATCCAAACATAATACAGAAAGTTATCAGCAACTGGGTGTTGCTACTCATAGGATTATGTTAAAATTATGTTATATATAGGAAATTAAGGCTCAGTTTGTCATTCTATGAAAATCTTCCTGTATAGAATCAGATAGTAATTTAGGTTGGTGGGGACCTCTATATAGAGCATCTGCTCCTCGCCAGGCTGCTCAGAGGCACAGACTCTGTTCAACCCATTCCAGAGCTTAACAGCTTTTTGTGAATTTTCTTTTTTCCTAATATCCGATCAATTTTTTCCTTAATTCCAATTCTATTTTCTCTTTTTCTTTTGCTGCACACCTCCAAGAATAGTCTGACTCCATCTTCACTATACTCTCCCATCAGAGAGTTAATTATGGACACTAGGATCCCTATTTAAATGTGTTTTCTTCTGACTTAACAAAATCAGGTGTTACAGCCTCACTTTGTACATCACATATGTATGTATCCACAAACCAGTGAAATGGCAAGACTTCCTTTTTCTAACATTCTTTTATCTTACTTATTCTGATTTCTATTACTAAATAAATAAATAACATCAGTTGGATATCAAGATGCTTAATTGGAATTATAGGAGTTTGTGAGAAATGCAAGGAAAGTGTAGGTTGCGTGGAAAAATGACAATCTGATTAAATTTAAAGGTGGTAATAAATCCTTTTTGGTGTTCTTTTGTGGTAATGGAGTAGTTTATTGGCTACATTTGCAGTATTTCCTTTTAACTGTGATATGACATAGTGTAGGATCCTTACTTAGCCATGAGCAATGAATTTTACACACCTCTAATAATCAGTCTCATCAACTCAAGTGTGGCCAGCCAAGGCAGCTAACTTGATTTCCATCCCACATTCCATCTGAAACTCAGATGGAAAAGGGAGGTGATGTCATCTTTTTAATCCTACTTTGAAGTTTTCCAGAAAAAGATCCCAGCAAACGTTTCACACATCATCAGAGTAATAATGAAACGCATTAAAACTAATATTCACTTCTCTTTTGTGCTTTGAAGCAGAAGAAGAGTCAAACCAAATGAAGATTTATAACACTTAGTGACTCCCTGAAAAATGCAAAATACATATAGCTTAAACTGAGCTGGATGGAACCCAGTGTTTATGCTCTGGTAAGAGCATTTTCTTCTAATGGAAAAATCACAATCCTTTACACAAAAGCTGTGAAATGCAAGAACTAACCAATGTCTTAAATATATGTCAGATGTATCATCATTTTTTAAAAGTGTATAAAATCAAATACATGGGGAAAAGTATGACAAGTAGTCAGTAGCAGACAGTACTGGACCCAAAGCTAAAAATATATGTATCAAGCAACTGCAGTTGAACTCACTATTCAAAAAAACCCCATTTATAATAGAATGTGCTTCATACTCAACTGGAGCCAGTCAGGTCGTAATACCATGAGAAGGGTCAAGCATCAAGATTTGTTGAAACAAGCATACATTTTCACTAGAGAGAGAGTGGGAGAAACACTAATTAATGTGACTTTTTTTTTTTTTCCTTAAAAATATAGAGAAGGAAGAATGCTGATTATATGACAGGCAATTTTTTTTTTTTTTAAATTTGCTATTCTCCTCCCATTTCATTTTTGTGCATAGTTGTCATCCAGTTTAACTTATTAAAATTTTGTGCCAGTAGGATATTTTAAACTATCATTTGAGACTGTGATCTACTGATCTACCAGGAAAATATATTATGTATTATATTTAGTAGATAGTATATCATCCATGACCTGAATGTGATCTTGCTGTGGTAACCCACCTAGGGAGCTGGCTGTGACCTTCTGGATTAATTTTAATTTTGAATTTTTAATGTACACCCAGTTATACAAACTGCAGTGTCATAGTTAGAAGAGCCAAGTATGTCTCAGGGTTGGTAGGACTTTGTGTGAAGGGTAAGGGCAAATGTTCCTGGAAAGGTGAGAAAAAACATAAAATTTATTTGCAAGTGTATTTTCTGGCTAACTAGAAGTAATAGTAAAATCAGTATGACAATGACTCTACAAACTACTTTAGCTGTAAGACAGTAAAGAAGGACATTCAGAGTGACAGTCTACCTCTCTTGCACACATTTTTCACATCCCTCAGATCTACACTTCAGTTAGTACATGCATTTGATACCAAGAATTTCTTTATAGAGTTCCTTCTAGAAGAAGATCCTGTTCACCTAAGTGTAAGCAGTTATAAGGTTTTCCCATAACAGGCTTCAATCAAAAAGAAAGACACAGAACTTTATGGTTACTTTTCTGCTAATTTAAAAAACCCAAACAAACAAACAATAAAAACCCAAAAAAACCCGACCCAAAACCCACAACCCAAAAAAACCCCCTACACAAAACAAA
>NW_010318431.1:0-16703 GCF_000700745.2 Antrostomus carolinensis | reverse complement strand
AAGACTGTGTTGGGTCAGAGATCGGGAGGTCTGTATACATTATCCTCATTTTGCAGTTTGTTCCAGTTCTCTTTAGTGTTCAAAACAGTGCAGCTGCGCTCTCCCAAATAAGCAGAATGCACCCTGGCACTTAATATTTGCTCTCTTTGATGAGGTATGACAGCCGGACAGCTGTGCAGAAGGTGCTTCCATGGAGTATCATTTGTAGTGTACCTGAAGGACAAATTTCCTTTACCTTTCAAGTCAGCAGTTTTGCAAAGGGGAAAACTATAAAAATTTTCTCTAAATAAAATAGAGCATGTGTTGTGTGATTAATAGTGCTGGCAAACTCCAAAATCAGGGGATCTTTGGGACTTACATTGCTTATGGATATCATATGCCAGGCATTGCAAGTGGGAGGAGGAGAAGATAGAAGCAGCACGGGAAATTGAATTTACATTTTATACTGCAGATCTTGCTTATGGACATGATATAGTCCAAACAAGGATGAGGGATCCTGAATATTCCTGAAGATAAGTCAATGTTTGTAAGATGAAAAAGAAAAGTTGCTTAGTGTGGCAACTGAACAAGCCAAAAAAAAATAGGCTTATGCTCTTAGAAACCAAGAGCTTTACAGTAAAGGGAATTGCAAGGGATGAGTAATTAAACAAGAACTAATAATTTCATACTCTTGCCAAACAACGCAAGTACCAAAAAAAGCAGCACTGGGCTGTATAAACAAGATTATCTGTAGATGATGAAGTAATCTTTCCACTCACATACTGATAAGGCTCCTACTGCAGCGCTGTGTCCAATTTCGAGAACCGTTCTGTGAGGAAGATGTTGACCATTTGGAGGGAAGCCAGTGAGGAGAAGCAAGAATAAGGTCTGGGAAACACGACCTGTGAGGAAAGACTGGAAGAATTGGCATGTTTAGTCTACAGCAGAGAAGACTGAGGGTGAGACGTGGTAAGTCTTCCAATAAATAAATAGTAATTGCAAAGAGCGCAGTAATGAACTAGTTCTCAAGAGGGTTGCAGTTACATCGCATGGGAATTTAGGCCATGCGTGAGGAAAAACCTTCTGATTGTAAGAATAATCTGCCCCTAGAATGGGTGGCCTAGGAAGGTGACAGGATTTTCATCAAGGCTGGCTTTAAGAAGGGGTTATGAGAGGGTCTCCAAGGAATAGCTTGGATATAGACTGTTGTTCCTGTTGTTGATTGGAAAACATCACAAAGCCTTTTCTGACCCATTTCTTAAGTTTATTTTGTCACCTAAGGAAAGGATGAGTTTTCAAAAAATTCTTCACAAATTTCAGCTTGTCAATAGCTAATCTATGCAAATCACCATGGAAAGAAGAAAATAAACTGTTTATTAGTTCTAAGATATGTAGATATGTTTTCTATTCAGATGTCTATAATCATGTGTCCATCATTCTGATGTCTGAACACCTCTGTGGCACATTGAATGCTTTTACTGCACTTTTTTTTATTTTATATCTGACTAAATTCTAATGCCATCTGAAAGAAGCAAGCCAGCACGAATCCTGCTTAGGTGAATCAGACCTGCATTCCAATGTACATTGTAGGCTATTCTGTGTGTGGTTTATCAGCTATTATATGAGCCAGGTGCTGATAGGGCCACCAGGATGATCCAAGGGCTGGAGCAGCTCTCCTATGAGGACAGGCTGAAAGAGTTGGGGCTGTTCAGCCTGGAGAAGAGAAGGCTCTGGGGAGATCTTATAGCGGCCTCCCAGTACCTGAAGGGGCTACAAGAAAGCTGGGGAGGGACTTTTCATAAGGGCAGTTAATGACAAAACAAGGGGAAATGTTCTTTAAGCTGAAAGAGGGGAGGTTTAGATTAGATATTAGGAAGAAGTTCTTCACTGTGAGGGTGGTCAGACACTGGAACAGGTTGCCCAAGGAAGCTGTGGCTGCTCCTCCCTGGAAGTGTTGAAGGCCAGGCTGGATGAGGCTTTGAGCAACCTGGTCTAGTGGAAGGTGTCCCTGCTGATGGCAGGGGGGTTGGAACTGGATGAGCTTTAAGGTCCTTTCCAACCCAAACCAGTCTGTGATTCTATAAGCCAGATGCACTAGCAGATTTTGCTGGCAGTATTTGGGTACCTTCTAGAATCTGTCATTCACCTGATGTTAAACA
The DNA here is from genome assembly GCF_000700745.2 of Antrostomus carolinensis. NCBI lineage: Eukaryota > Metazoa > Chordata > Aves > Caprimulgiformes > Caprimulgidae > Antrostomus > Antrostomus carolinensis. The sequence continues at coordinate 14,565 of NW_010318431.1, read as the reverse complement.
ACTAGCACCCAACTTAAATGATCAGCTCTGTCAGTGGAAGGACACTGACTGTATTAAAGGCACAGAAAGCCCAGAAAGGGGATTTAAAAAAACCAACAAACCAGCCCAGGTTATATTTATCTACGTTCACAATGGCCTCATGGCCCAAAGGGCAACGGACAGGACAAACTCAAACTGGAATATTTAGCTTATACTGCAAAGCACTGATGATGCCATAAGTCTTGTAGACCTAGGAGGAGCTTACTCCTGATCTTCATTCTCCAAGTGAATTAGCACAGAAAAGTGTTCCCTTTTCTTTTTTTTTTTTTTTTATGTTTTTCTCAGCTGCTTTGCCCTCCTCTCAGTGGCATAAACTTACAGTTCAGAACTAACAAATCAGATTAACTGGTAAACAGCCACAGGAGTTTCTATTTTCCCCACCCTAAAATTAAATTAAGGAAAAATTGAGTATCTGTTTGAAGAAAAAAAAAAAAAGTGAAAAAGCAGCCATGTAATGTCTCTTACACAGTGATTATGTGAGGATGTAATCACTGACGATGGCATGGTATGAGAATATCTGTATTTGTGATGTTTCAAGTGTACTGATGGTCGACATGGCAGGATTAATATTCTTTTCTAACCTATGTCCAGTGCTAGACTTCTGCAATTTTATAATATGGGGATCTGAATCTCAGTTTTCAGAAGGCCTTGAATCTCTTCCACTCCACAGCTGAGTTCAGCCACTGCCCTGTGAATTTGTGCTTTCATTTTTATCACTTCTGTTCATTAGCCAAAAAACACTGGCTATTTTGGGCTATACATAATCCAAATAGACGTCTTCCTTTCCCCAAGGAAAACAGCAAAGAACCAGTAACATTCATCATTTAAAAAATGGAAAAATCTACAAAAAGGTACTACAAATATAGACTTAATGGTCTGTGTCCAAATGACACTTTTCTGATGGTGTCATCAAATACAAAATACAAACACAAAAGGCATATCATGAAGAATGACAGCAATCTTATCAAAACTGAGTCTGACAAAACTGCAAATATTTTGCACTGACCTCTATTCTTGTGTAAAATAGCATTTTCAGCTGGTCTCAGTGGGTGCACAGGCCTACAATCAGGGTCGATTTCTCAGGAGATGTACTCACCTGAAGTTGCACAGCACAGCACCAAGGATCCCAAAGCATTGCTTCCCTCTTCCATATTTCCCTGTGATGCTACATTGCACAATACGACGTTACTCTTTGACTGTGAGCCTGTGTTGGCAACTGGCTGTGCAGTGGTTTTGCATTCCTTCATTCCTGCCCTTCTAGTCTAGTTTATGGTGTATGGACTCAAGGGATTATTAGACTCAAAGCTGTGTTTCTTAAGCAGGACTCATTTCTGTGCTCAACCTGAAAGGCTGACATGGTGACTGCTGACAGGGGGTCCAGTCTTAACATAATTCCCCCACCCATCACTGACATACTTTGAACTTTGTAAGAATGGCAGTCATATTACTTTGCTGTTTCCCAGAAAGGCATTTTGCAGCTGACAGTTCAATAATGTTATCTGTATTTTTAAATGTTAAGAATCTCTTTGAAGATGTGGCTTTCAGTCTGTCCTGAGTTAATTCCTACTTTCAGATTTCTTTTATGACGTTCATGTGTTGCTAACTGAAACTATTACTTATTAATTACGTCATGCTTATGTAACATGAACAGTGAAGTCACTGGGGGGGGGTGGGGAATAATCCAAACCCATTATTTCTTTTAAAGTAAAAAAAAAATGCTGATTATTTTGTAGGTTTGCATTTTTAGAAGTTCATACATTAACTTGAAGCCTGTGAGTCTTGTCCTGCTTTCTGCTTAGCTCGGTACAAAAGTATCAGCTCTGTCTGCTATATTCTTCCCAAAGCTGCCATTCAGAGCCTGAATCCATATTAATCTTTGTTATATGATGTCAAAACAAAAATAGAGAATCTGGAGTCACTAGCAACAGGTTAATTCTTAGTTTCTGTCACAATAGGAGAAGGGAAGAGAAAAGGGATGAAGCTGGAAAAAAGTGAAAGATTTTTGTGCAATTGTATATAATGAAGAGAAGACAAGGGAACAGAAGCACAGAGTATGTGCAGTGTTCATTGCAAGATTGTCTCCTTAAGCAGATGGGTTTGGGGTGTTAAGAGTTGCAAGGGGCCAAAGTCATTTACATAGGGCAATAATATCAAACAGTTTTTATACACCTTTGAAATAATACGCCTAAAATATTGCCAATTTAAAACTATTTTTACATGGAATAAAAGTCACTTTGAAAAACTATATAAATCCCTTCAAAACAGTTATTAAAATATTTTATAGTTGTAGCTAGTGATTTTGTGTTATGGGGGTCTCAGCATTTTCCTGTATTACACTGGATACTATCAGTAGAAGTCAGCTGTAGTGGGGCTTCTCTTTTGTAGGGGTCATGGAGGTTGGCAATATAATCTTAGTTTACGGTCATCTTAACACAAGAAAGCAAATGAATTCCATTTTGGGGCTCTAATCAAGGGGCGGAGCTATAAAGTTAACAGAATTTTCTACCTGCTTGTGTCTCTTACTATAATACTCCAGAACTGGTTCAGAAATTTTTCCAGCCTTGTTGAATGTATCCCCTAACGTGGAAAGGCTTTCTCAGAGCAGAACCTTACCTCTGTTCACATACACACGTTAGGGTCAGGTATAAAAGGCAGATGTTTAGCACATCTCTCAGCAATGAAAGGCTACCTATGACACTGGTTGCTTCAGAAAGGATTTGCTCCCCAGTGCCAGAATTTAGGACACCACTAAATCACCGTGTGAAAGTGGTAGTACCAGTTAGTGTCAGTAATAGTTTAAGCAGTCATCTAAGCACTATTTTATTGCATAAACTATAGTGGTTCTTATTTAATTTTGATTTCAGCATCATAAAACTTGCAACTAAGACTCAGACCTCCCTGCTGACCATTAAAGGTTTGATCTGTAATGATGAAACTAGAGGGAGACAGAATGTAAGAGATAATTTCAAACTCAAGCATTTTTTTGCTTTTAAAATAGAGATCCTAGTTCCTGTCTTTCAAAAATAAAGCTGTGTGAAAGTTCTCTGAAGACCAGCTAGTTGGAACAACGATTGCATTTAAGGGATGTTAGAAGAGCTTCTTGCAGGATGCACTGCTGGAGCACTGGTGAGATCACAGCTCCTTAGTATTGCACGGAGGAAAAACAGGCAGTTTCTGAAGCAGATGAAGCTTCATCTGTTAATAGTTTTCCAAAGACATTTAAAAGTGGCACTTTGTGGGTTTTGGGTTTTTTTGGTTAGTTGATTATTTGTTTTGTTTGGTTTTTTGTTTTTCTGTTTAGTAGAAAGCCCGTATACATCTGGAAGAACTGCTGTCTGCTTTCAGTAAGATGCTCCACTTAATCAGTAGACTGTTGAACTTTGCATTAAATCCAGCTTTCAGATAGACTTAATGTCATGATTAAATGGCTAATTATACAAAAACCATAGAAAAGCTACAGTGTCTTATTAATTCCAAGGTGGCAAAAATAGAGAACATGATATAAAGGGGTACTTCTGGGAGAATAAATTTTTATTCATTGGTCAGACATACATAACTCGGCCAGGAGTTTGTATTTTGGAAATCAGGAGTTCTGTAATAATGCAATACAATAAAACAGTGAGTACAGACAAAAAGGGTGTACAGGTGGAGACACAGATTTAATAAAGGAAAGTGAATATTTATACCAAAATATCAATGTTTTTGAGTTTAATTTGAGAAGCTCTTAGGGATTCGAGGTCAATAGGAAGTTAGTAAGGTTTTGAGACGAGAACTGTGGTTGCTGGTACATGTGAACCTGTCTGAGTGTCATTTATATTTTTTTGTTGGATAGTCTGTTTTTCCTAATACAACAATGATATTGAACAACACTTCTCACATCTCACCTATATTTACCATTCTGAGAGACAAGACTGTAACATCCTTCATCCTCCCATTCTTTGGATAAAGCTTGTTAGTAAAGAAAACCTAGACCTGATATGTCCCTCACAGCTGAGGCTGAAACTTAAACTTAGTCCAGGAGTTCTCAGCAGAGCAGAGTTGAATTAATGAAATAACTTTTTTACATCTCAAGTACAATATCTACATTGCTGACCTTGAAACTTCTTAGAAATATCAAACTGAATATGAATTTTTTTAACTCCTTAAACTATTGTCTCTATTTCACAAATGGATAAGCAATTCTTACCATTGTCTTCCTTGTAGGGATGGTGAATTGGTAGAGCATGGTACACAAGATCTTGAACTGCTGTGTTCTCCACTGCTAAGCAAGAAGAGGAAATAAAGCACAGAATAAAACATATTCTATTTTTGTGTTGCTTCTGTATTGCTGGAAGTATGGGAATTAGGTCTACCCTTAGTATCTCTATTCATCTTCATCTAATTTGCTTTCCCCTTGGCTAATAAGAGGATCAATGCCTGATATTAAAATGAGATGTAACAAAAGATGGAAAAGTGAAAGTGAGCTGGAGGATTCAAGTGCCATCACGGGCTTTCTGGGGCTCTCAAGCCTGTATGCAAACCCTGTAACTGAAAGGGGTGGAAGGGCTGGGTTTTTCTTTCCCCTTCTTCACCTCTTTCTGTCCCTTCCCTCCCATTTGCTCCACTGTAAAATGCTGCAATGTTTCACAATCACTTTGACAAAAGCTGGTACATGGAACCATTTGCACAGTCTTTGTTCATTGCTATGCAAAGCATGATTTATTGAAGGTTGTAGCTTGACGAGGTAGCATCTGAATACACCAGCACCACTTTTCCATGAGAAAGGAGGGTTTACTTGTCTTTACCCACTTTAAAGTTGAGTCATTTCCTATAAATACACTGAACATAATGAGGATTTAGGCATGAAACAGTCTGTACTAGCATTTTAAGAACCAATTTTGTATTTTTTTTGTACACTTGAAATACAGGCCGGGCTAATCTTAGAATGCCTTTTAAAGCTTAGCAAGGTCAAACGAGTGCTTTGTGCAATCACACACGTAAGTTGTATTTAACTTTTCATTAACTTTTCAGTGTGCTAAAAAATATGCATAATTCATTTCCCTGCTGTTTTTATGTAACCATATGATAAATGAATAGGAGAGGAGGAAAAAGATGAGAGATTGGTGAAGCTGTCATGTATGCCTACCATGAGAAACCACTACCACTGCCAACTCAAAGAGCACGCCATTGTATAGCTTCATTTTTATTCACATCCCAGTAAGTTATATAATTAAAAGACTATTAATCAGTACTAAGTACATGCACTCCAACTCCCCCTTAAAACTGCAGAACTTTGCAATAATTACTGCTTTAGTTTAGACTTTCTGATTAATAGATGTCATTGCAGTTCATTCAAAGTAAGTAAGGTGTGTACATAGTCTGTGAAAAGTTTTAAGGCATGGATAAAGATGTGCTGGTCTCTTTTTGCTGTGCTGTGAGGGATGCTTGCTTTTCCTTTATGGGTTTTCTGTTGTCTTGTATAATAAAATAACCTTTCCTCAAATATTCTATCTTCATACCTAGGTTTGCTTTCTTTGGTCTTACATAACAGAACATACACTTAAGACTGTCCTCTGTGCTTATCTGCAGATTACAAGACAACCACAGTATCTGTGCAGGTACTACTTTGCACTATGTGAGTTGATTTGCTGCATCATCTAAACCTTCAAGGTTCGCTTTAGTGCAGAAATTTCTGGATTTTCCTTACTGAAGCTCTTGTTAACATTGAATCAAATGTGTATTTTCAATTTTGACAACTGATGGAGACTGAATGCAGAAACAACTAGTGAACATCGGTTTATGTAAGAAAAAAGTCAGAGACACTAGAAAACTTAAGGAGGAAACAGTGAGAAAGTAATTGACAAGATGTAGCCCTGCCTGCCTCCTCCTGCTGTTAACAGCACAGCCCATATTTGGTTCCTCTGTTCTGTGCAAATACCTGGGTCCTTTCTTCATCAACAGAGAAAGTCAGGAAACAGTCTGGAGTAACCAGAGGTATTGGGGACAAATTCTTGGTGCTCATCCCAACCTGTTCATTCCTGGAGAAAACAAGTCATCAAATTGCACACAGGAGGACTTCTGAAAGACTTGGGGACTTTACCCTTATCATTCATCCCAGAACCAGCCCTGTGATGGCTTTAGCAAGCCACCACAGAAGAACTGGCAGATGACTCACCACGATCTTTTCAAAGATTATTCTAGCTTTTCTTTTCCAACATACCCCAGTTCATCCCTGCTGCTGAGCTCCCAACTTTCTAGGCATAATTAGGACAGCTAGCTCTGTGTAGTAACCTTTTTAGCTGCCACACCCAGGAAATACGGCACATTAGATTTTTTTTTTTCTTCTACTATTCAGTCAGAAAATCTGGTTTATTTTTGTGAGATATCCAAATTGTAGTGTAATATATAAAAATAATATTTGCCTCATTAGGTAGTGTTTGTAAATGAGGATAGAATATGCATCAGCCCAGAAGTAATAGCAGACTAATAGCTAACTATCATTTGCATAGGTGCTGCAGAGAAACATAAAACATGCAAATTCCATCTTAAGCAAATAATACTCCTAATGACTTGTTTGTGGTAGGGTATTGCATACGTATAAGAAAAAGTTTAAAAGTAATTACATCTGAAATCTTCAGGGGGTGGGTGGCTAGGAGGGATATTTTCATGCAATACTTTGGTATTCTGTGTCAAACACTATCCATCCCAAGGTGGTGCCAGTCAGAAAAATCACCAGAAAATGCTTGAGATAAGGTAGTAGGTCTGGCACCAGTAAGTCTAGAGAAACTCAAGTCACTCCAGAAAAGCATTTTAAAATAAAATTCATCCTTATGTTGATCCATGATTTAATTAACATTTGTACAGAAAGTTAGATTAAGAGATACTGTGGTTTGGAAGTTCTTTGTCAGTAAACTGCTGTTGTGGATAAAGATCGGGTTTAAAATTTTAAATGACAATTTTCAGTGATATGAATTAGAAAAAAGTTTCAACAAATCTGTCTGATCAGTGGTGGAGGAAAGGCTGATTTCATTCATCCAGATGGGATATAGAAGAGTTGAGGCTGGAAGGCACCTCCAGCTTCCCTGCTCAAAGCAGGTTCAACTACAGCAGGTTGCCTAGCCCTGTGTCCAGTTGGGTTTTGCATATCTCCAAGGATGGAGAGTTCACAAACTCTCTGGGCATCTCCGCCACTCTGTGACTACCCTCACAGTGAAAAAAAACAACCAACCAAACAACAACAACAACAAAAAAGGTGAGGTTTTGGTTTGGGTTTTTTTTTTAATGTTGGAATGGAATTTCCTGGAATCCATTTGTGCCCATTGCCTCTTGTCCTGTCACTGTGCACCACTGAGAAGAGCCTGTCTCCACCTTCTTTATTCCCTGCCACATGACTAAAATCCCCCTGAGCCTTCTCTTCTCCAGGCTGAACAGTCCCAGCACTCTCTGTCTCCTTGTATGACTGATGGTCTAGTGCCCTAAACTTCTCCCTAGCCCTTTACTGAACTCACTCCAGTAAGTCCATGTTTATCTTTTACTGGGAGCCCACCAGCACTGGACTCTGCACTCCAGACGTGTCTCACCACTGCTGAGCAGGGGGATGGATCACCCCCCTCGCCCTGCTGGCAATGCTCTGCCTAATGCAGCCCCAGAGGCTGTTTGTCTGGGGGCTTTTTGCCATTAATATAGAACCTTTTGGGATTTTTTTTTTTTCCCCACTCTTATCTGGGGTAATCAGTTGACACTATAAATTTATGCTGATGCAAATAAAATCAGAATTTATTGTCCAAGAAAAAACTATAAGTAGTTTTAAACTAGGAGTAATTTTTTACCTAGAAGTTCCAGATCAATATAAATCAATATGTTGCTGAAATGCTACAAGAAAACAAAAAGCTGAATGAAAAATAAGAAAAAAGGCTTGTACTTTTTCCATCCATAATGTACTCCATGTCCATATTTTTTCCTTCCTGCTAATCATTACTAGAATAAGTATCCAAGATCATTAGACAGATATATAGATTTAATTATAAAACAAAAGAAGATATTAATCCTAGTAAAGTGCCTAATTTCAGTGTGTAGTCACCTTAAATTCCTCTCCAGATAATGGAAAGATGCAAATAGTGATACTGAAGAGGTCTTAGGAGACCTGGAATGCTATCTGGATGTACTTACTTCTCTCTTAATTGTTTTTTATATATGTGTGTGTGTGTGTGTGTGTGTGTATGTATGTAAGTGTGTGTACACACACACACACTCTGGAATCTGGGAAAAATGCTCCAAACTTCAGCACCGTGTTTCATTATGATGAATATAAGCCTATAAAATCATGGTGCTATATTAAATGTACAGGTAAGGTCCTGCTAAGATGCGACTCTGAAGAACTGAAGCCTGCAGGTAAGGTCACTTGCAAATGTCAGGGCTGTACATGCTAAGAGTAGGAACTGCCCCGCTGCTGCCACTTCTGTACGCAGTTAACCACACAACCTACCGAGACAGCACATCCTATCAGGCGTGCTGGTAATTGTGAGATTAATTAGCAAGTAGGCTTGGAGGTACCCAAGCCTGCCCATGTCTGACAGGAATGCTTATGTTCATCTCACCTCAGAGCTCATTTGTAGTAATTGCTAAGGGATTCAAAGTGCCTATTTATAGAGTGCTTTGGAGAAATAAGCACTAGATCCATTAGCAGAAGTTTTGGCCAGAAGCTGAAAAAGTGAAAAAGCAGACTTCAATGTTGATAAATTGCAGAGCAGTCTAACAGCATTGTTAACTTCCTTTCGCAGTGACATGGGGCTCCTGAGCGGATCCAAGGGCTTCCTGATTGTTTTTCCTGGCATCTATGACTTAAAGCAATCACTTGCTTAAAATGCATGTTGGCAGATTTGCCTTGCCCTTGTGCTGTTTTTTATTAAGATTTTAAGTATGAAAGGTAAGTGGGCTTCCTAATAAAACAGCGCGGATGTAATTTACAACCTTCAATCCCAATAAGAGATTTTAAAATGTTATTCTCAAAGCAAATGCATCACCCAGACAGCAGCACGCTAAAACTGGCATTTATAAAATGACCACTGGGGCCACGTCTAGATTCTGTTTGCCTTGCTAAATCCTCTTTTATTCACAATGTGAATCCCGTGTTATCGATAAATATATTTTTAGGAATGTGATGGTTTTACGGGGCCGCCCCGTGGCCAGCAGCCAACACAGCCCTTCACCCACTGCCCCCCACCCCCAGGGGCTAGGGGAGAGGATTGGGGGGGGCGAGGGTAAGGAGGCTTGTAGGGTGAGATAAGAACAGTTTAATAATAGAAATAAAAGAGAACTTAAAATAGTACTAATATTAAAATCATATTGATAATGATAACGGTAACAAAATATGCAAGTGAGTGACACCCCGTGCCACTGCTCACCACCCACTGACCGAGCCCGGCCCGTTCCCAGATCACAATCCCGGAGGAGCGACAATCCCGACCCGAAACCGCAATCCCGGGAGAGCCAGAGCCCGAGCGAAAGCCAGAGAGAGCGAGAGAGGAAGAGCCCCTCACTGATATACTGGGCATGACGGGATATGATCTGGAATATCCCACTGGCATATCCAAATGCCAATTTAGCTTATTAATTTAAATATTCCTCGCGTCCTTAGATCTTGCACTTGTAGACCAACAGAACACAAAGTCCTTCACTCCCAGCAACAAAAATGCAAACACTGGTGTGTTCTCAGTGTCTCTCTCAGAACAAGTCCCAGGCTGAAAAGCAAAACGCAGCACTATTCTAACTACTGAAAAAGAAACCCAGCTCTGTTCCAGCTAAAAACCAGGACAAGGAACTCTGTGTATTATTTTTTCTGGAAATTTCTACTGAAACCATTGATGACAACTAGTCCTTAACTCAATTATTCTGTTTCCCCTTGGGAAACTGCTGTAGAAAGCAAGGACTGACTTTTAAATTTATAGGAATGTTGAGACAAGTGTGCCGATACTCAGTTTGTTTTCCAGTACTGACCTTTAGATGCTGCTTTTTTTTTTTTCCCCTGCTTTTTTTTATTCTACTCTTGCTTCTGAAATGACCCACAACCTGTGTCCAAGGATTTAATTATCTTTCACATTCAAAATCTTTGTTATTAGCATTAAGAATTATGCAAATGATTGCCTATTTCATTCTATCCATATTTTTTCTCAGAAAATTAAGTCAAATAGTTGAAAAATCAAAAGAAAAAAAAATGTTTGAGGGGATTATTTGTGATTATGTCTGCTGCCCACAAAATACAGCTAGAAGCTATCTTTTTTTTTCCTGCACTGCGTCCACTTGAGCATTTTCCCTCATGTACTTTCTTCTAAATAAGTAAATATGTAAGTAATTTTAAAATGATGCCATTCTTGGTAAAACTTTTAACTTTGATAACTGATTTCTCACAGTAATCTGTGGAATGGGTGTTATATAGGATTTTGGATTTGTTTAAAGCATACTTGCTGTGTAATTTAAGAGGATTGCCTCAGTGTGTTGCAAAAAGGTCTGAATATTACAAAAAGCTCTTTCTCACAATTTACTCTATGCATATAAAAGAACTTTGTAACTGCTAATGAGTTCAGGGTTAAAAAAGGTTATTCTGCCTCCTTTTATATACATGTATTCAGTAGATTATGATAAACTAAGTCAGATCTGGCAAGCTAACTTGTGGACCTTTCAGAAAATATACAATCATAACATTACATTCTCTCCATTCACCACATTCTTCTGACTCTTTTTTGTTGTGGTAGTTTTTGGATCCTCTTTTTGCAGGCTTCTTGTTGTTTGGCGGGGGTTTTGGGTTTGTTTTTTAGAATAAAGGTGTTGTGGACATCGCCATCAGGTTCTAAATCCTGCAGAAAATGTCCTTTTATGTTATTTCTGACTAAGTGCTTTTGGGTGCAAGATCATCAACTTTATGTCAGGTTTAATAAATTACTTATAGTTTGAGAATTCTTTTTGCCAAGGAAGCGCCAGATTTATTTTATAGAGAAATCAATTGGTACCTTTTAATCAATCTTACTTCTAGCTAGGGTTGCTAGTGCCAACAGGGCCGGCATAGGAACTTTGTTCAGGCCCTGTGTCTGGCCTGTGCAATTGCTTCTAAGATCAGATGGATGTTGAAGTCCCTCTACTTTTTGCCTGGCTGAAGCTAGGCCACACCAAGGTCATTTAATGCAAGTGCAAACATAACGCGTGCTTTGCACTTGGCTAATTTTGCTTTGATACTGAACTGGAACTGTGAAATGATGGTTGCAGAATATCCCAGTATATCTAATAATTCTCTGGCCAACCTTTTTTTTTTAAAAAAAAAAAAAAAACAAAACAAAGCAGAGGGCAGATTTTTGTTATCTTCTCCTAGTCTCTTCCTGTAACGCATATGACATTCAAATGTCAAATGTTAAAAAGCAACTTCCTCATGTTGAATGCTATAAAACTTCATGGCAATGTCACAGAATGTGTTACAGTCACAACCTTTGTCTGTCATCACTTTTGCTCTTAAAAACAATAGAGATTTAGGACTGGTTGGCTTTTCACTGGGAGACTGTGATGTGAGGGTGTGAAATTACTGCAGGAGATCACACTGGCGATTCACAGGGATATGCTTTCTACTGTATCAGATGCTGGACTTATGCCACAGTTTGGTGGCATATGATACCATGGGAGTTTTTTCTTAATAGCAACTAAGGCTGGGGCTGAACATTCTGGTAATTAAATGTCCGAATTAGTTATAAAAGAGTAGGACTTCATGGCTGCAAGTCAAATAAGAGTGCTCCAAATATCCTTCCTGGTCCTCATATTTCACAAAGCTCTGTACTGTTGTATAACAGCTCCCCATACAACACTTCTGCCTGCTTTGTAAGGAATGATGACAGGTTTTACGATTGCACTTTGCTCTGTTAATCTACCTACTACTCCATTTTTGGCAGATTAAGCATTCTCCACTTTTATTCTCAGTGTTGTCACTTGGCACCAACACCATTTCAAAGGTGTAGTCTTTAAGTGCATAAGGATTCCTTGGGATGGAAGACGTTATATACATATGATATGAAAATATCATACTTCTATACTTTAATATATACCTCTATTTTTAGAAGTTTCATAAAGGATGCTGAAACGTGAACAGCTATTTCTTTCTAACATAATACAGCCAAACTATAAGTTGTTGAATTGGTGTCCATTATCCCCTCCTTTTTGAATTTTCCTTGAAATTCCTTCTCCATTTTGTTAGTGTGGAAATTAAGCTCTAGGTTGTGAAAATTATGTGAAGCTGAAACCTGAGAAAAACTGTCTGACAAGTATAATTCACTATCAGATTGTTCAAACTTCAGGCAAGCACAGTCCCAAAGTGTTTGGTGACTGCATGATCTCTGCTCCTTTATACTTTTTTGACAAAGTCTATTATCTCCACTATGCATATATTCCCTCATTAACCAGGAAAATGCGGAAGAATTTAAAGGAATATCTAAACTTCACATTAGGTGAAAGACTGTGCAATGAATTTAGGGAAAAACATATTGCAAATGGTCCTAATCTCCAAAACATATTGAGAATTATTAGATTATAGTAGATTAGTTGACATTGTTATTAATATCACAGTTTATCTTGTACTATCATTAAAACCTGTACATAAGAGGTTGAGTTCCTGGAAATACTGCAGTAAAAGAAAGAGATCTCCAAAGGAAAAAAAAGAGATACTGAGACCTCTGTCATGTACTTGCTATAAAAATATAAGGATAGCTTCCAAAGCTGTCAGAAACTCAAGGAATTCTATATGACTGTTTGGATGCAAAAAGATGTTCATAGGCAGAAGATATTAAAAAAAAAAAAGCAAGCTGCCCTGTCATTCATTGTTTATCCCAAGTGATAAACAGCCATGCACTTCTGCTACTTCATCATGATCTAAAAAAATCAGTCATAGTGGCTAAATATCTTAAGATGGAGAGGAGGCAAGGAAAGTTGTATTTGTTTGTTCTGCTCTGGTGTTATTGGTCCCAGCTGCAGTAGCTGACCAGCTGTGGATGTAATGATGTGACAAATGATATGCTCAGCCTGCCTTCTGTGTGATATTTAAATCCTGAGCTCCACACTGCGACCCTTAGTGTTTAACAGGTGTGGTTGTGTGTGGAATTTAGTATTTTTGTGAAAACAGTTTGTAGGATGTAATGTTTTTATGCAGTGCAGAATTATCAGCCAAATGTGTTTGCATGCAGCCAGTAAGAATGCACATCTAATGCTTTTCAAATGGTACTCCAATCTGCTTTAAATGATTAATAAGCACAAGCTGAAAATAGCACCACATTTACCTAATGTTTGCATCATTATTTTTGTAAACATTTCATTCAGGCTTTCTCTGACATCTTTCTAAGCATTGTCAAAACAGAAATGCTGCTATTCTTGATTAGTTTTTCGCACTTTGTTTGATCTTAATCATGACCCAGAGAGATGTAGCAGGGGAAAGCACCAGCAATGTTGACTCTCAGTTGACAGTAAGCATGTGGTTTAAGATCAAATGAAAAAACTAATCTAGATATTTGCAGAATAGTTACAGGTTTCTATTTTTTTCCAAAGCTAGTAGCTGAACTTGGTGAGAACTCCAAGTCTGTATTTTGCTACTGAGCTTGTCTGAAAGCACTACAAAAATATAGTCACAGCTTCTCCTGGTTTTAAGTAAGTTAGAAATGGTTTTAAAAGATGTAGAGGGATTTGTACATTTGTTATGTTGGCTGTCCTACTTTTTCGTTAAGTCCTTGCTGAGATAAGGTTGAGACTGGAATTTAAATGGTGTTAAGGAAGATGCCAAGATAGTAATCAGAATATAATTAACAGTGTATCATCTCTCAAACAACCAGGGCTGGCCAACGCTCCTATTCATCAATAAGAAGTGGTGGAAGATTTCCAGTTTTCCAAGTAAAATTCTAGTGTTGTTCGCTGTGGCAGTCTACAGGTGTTGTGTGATGTGCATGAATAAATCCTTTACACAAACAAAAATCCATCTCATCTATCAAGTGTTTTTTTCTGCTCTTCAAAATTCACTCTATTTCAGTTCAGCTTTGGAGATATCTGGTAACTGGTTTTAACTCTCATGGTGAAAATATTATATGGCAGAAGGGAACTGTCATGAAGTGTAATTTAAGCCTATGTGTAAAACCGGGAAGGTTTGGTTAAACACTCAACTAGAACCACCCTGGGAAAGTTTCAAAGATGCCATCTTCTTTTTAGCAGTGCTGTGAGGAAAAGTATCTTCAAATCTATGTTGTGTTGGGGTTTTTTTTTTGACTAATTTTCTAATACTGGAGTGTTAGTTCCTCAGTCTATGTAATGTACACCATCTGTACATCGTACTTCCTTCATAAACTGAAAATATACCTACATTTCTCCACAGGTCCTGTGTCCCAGGGTGGGACTGTCCATCTCTGACAATCAGGGTCAGGCCTTCTTCCCCTCGCGATTTTTGTAGAATTCTGACTGAAAACTGGGAGTATTAAGAAAAAAAAAAAAAATAGAAAAGGTGGTGGCAAACCTTTGCTATCGACAGACGCCATC
>NW_010318430.1:26123-84860 GCF_000700745.2 Antrostomus carolinensis | reverse complement strand
CATGAAGAGGAAGGCAGGCAAAACCAGCAGGTTTTGCTTATTAATGGTCTACATACAAGCATGCACAAGCAGTATTTCTGGCAGTCCTATATGAAAATTATTGTTGGTGCACACAAATCTGAGGTACAGAGCACTTCCCATTTCAGTAATTGACTACAAGGTCTACCTTTCTAATCCGTCATGGGAGTTCATGAGGACATGCATCTGGCACAATATTAATCATATTTGTTCTGACACACAGCAGTACACCAACTATTTCCCTTGGCAGATTATTTTCTATTACCATATAAGAAAATGGCTGACATCTTCAAAATGGTAATGAGAGATATATCAATTTTTATAAGAGATTGGATGGCTTCCAAATATTTTTAAATGTACTCAACAGATTGTGAAATATACTCAGTATATGATTATAAATGTAATGTATTAACTTACTTTGTTGTTGCACGCCTTGTAATCTACACTGGCAGAGATTAAATACAAGCAGATGAACAAATGTCTCTAAAATATTGATTTATTTTTATTTCTTTTGCCTCATTGATTGTTTTTCTTCAGCCATTCCTTACACCCTAATTGAAAAAAATACAATACCTTTACAGTAGCTACATCAATTTGCACCACTGAAAATTCTAGCACATTGCATTTTAAGACAGAAGATTATATTATAGAAATAAAACTCTAAACCAATTGGAGTGTGGAAATACCTTTTCTTTCTTATTACACTGTGATGAAAATGCTCTAAATTTATGCCTCTACTTATTCTTTTTTTAAACATTTTCCTGATGGAATAACTCCAGTGTAAGGGTAATCTGGTTTTATCACAAGTTCTATCACAACTGAGACACCAGTATTCTCAGCTGAGTATAGTAAATCACACACTCATGCTCTATATAGAACAGATTTACCTTACAAGATGCAGACTCTGGATTAGAGCTGTGATGTGCTTTCCATTCCTTGACAAAAATTACCAACAGATACAAGAAAATCACAACTGGAGGTTTCTTTTTTACACATACTAATCTGATTGAAGTTTAAAAAAGAGAAGAAAATTGAACAAAGTTAAATGAAATGAGGAGGGAGGGGGAAAGGAAGGAGTGAAAGCAGGAAGGTGGAAAGGTAGTAGGGAAGGAAGGGAGGAGGGAAAGAAGAAAAGCAGGAAGGGGTGAAAGTAGGCAGGAAACAGGGAAGGAAGACCAAGCAGAGAACAGGCAAGGGCATGAACCAGGTGAGTTTCTGAAGGTTCTGGTAGTTACTTTTGAATCATGAACAATTATTAAAAAACTGATCTATTTAATGCTGCAGTTAGCTAATATAATTTATATCCCTAGGTATTTCTGTTATTTATAGACCAAAGACCTTAATGACTACCAGTGGGAACAAATTAATTGAATAAATCCAATGCTACTGTTAAAAAATATAGAATTAAATATATTCTTTCTCCAAAATACTGGACATGGAGCTGCTCCAGTGTGAGATTCAAAACTCATGAAATTAAATTGAAAAATATTTCTGGTTTCAGACAGCCAAGCATATATTTTCAACAGTTTAACCTCCCTTCTTTTTTCCTTAGTTATGTGAAGGAAATAGAGATCCTGGGAGCATCCATCTAGCCAGTGGAGAACACTGTAAACAGATCAAAACATTATGTTTTACATTGTTTTGCAGAGGATCTGCAAGACATACTGATTTTGCAAGATGTCCAAAAATGTGATGTGATATTGCTTGTTGTAACATTAGTTCAAGTGAGAAGTGGAATACTCTGCAGCAAACTCAATCCTAAGAGCTGCAGCATTGTATTTTCCAAGTCTGATGTTATGAATAAAGTCTAATAATTCAGTAAAAATAGGTTTTTAATAGAAGGAGTTATTTGCACGATTTGCAAAACAGTGAAGATGCTTGGAATGTCTGTACCTTCCTGAATAAACTTGAATTATTATATACAACTCTGGGAAGTGTTTTAAATTCCTTATTCTTTGTAATAAGCCACAATAGTAATGTTGAAAGCATCACAAACTATAGATTACAATTCATACATAGCAGAAGATATGTCAATTTTAGCATAATAAATGAAAGATAAATATTGAAAGCTCAAAATGCTTAGCCAAGGTAATAATTTTGAACAACATCAATATTATAATAATTGTGCCTACAAAAATATGCATTAAACTAAAGAATTTAGCTTCTGAAAGTATCCTGTCCGTGACAGGATATAATTATTAGTTAAATTAGTTTCTTATTCTATCCAAAGTGGAATTACAATATTTTGGACTGCGGTAAATGAAAACTATTTCAATTTCTTTGATTTTATGCATGCATTCTGAAAAGGACTAGTCATAGACAAAACTTCTCTGCTTTATTTCTAAAGGCTCAGCTGTAAATCTAAGGAACCTGACATACAAATATTCTTGGATCTATGTACAGAGTTGTGAAGTTTCTACTCTCAGCCTTTTGTACTGGTTTCCCAGATGTTCCTACATCAGTAACAACCTTGGAAAAAAGAAATGAATGTTGGTATCTTAGCCACCATAGTTCATAAGCCAGCATATTAACTCGAACACACCTTCAGTAATGGTTTCAGCTATAACATCAGGCTGTGCTCAGGCATTGTTTTTGTGTAAATGTGCTTCACTGACTCTGCTATGGTAGCAGACGTTAGGAGTGCTTAAAACTTCACTCTTGTTGGTAGGAGTCATCAAAACTCCCCTGTCTGCACATCAGCCTTGCAAATCGGTTGATCAGTGTAGACAAAAACAAAAGTTCTGTGAAGCAACAATTTCCTAGCATGATCACAGACACTTCAGCAATTTTATGAAGTCACATTTTAATAAACAAAACATTAAGAAGATGTTATGCCAATGCTGAGGAGATGAGGGAGGGCATCTGGCTTGGAAGGTCTCATAGGCACAAAAGCAGTGACTTGTCTTGAGGGAAACTGTGAAGCTGCCATCCTGGGAACATTCCCCTTGCACTTGTGCTGCTGGGACACAGAAGTCACTGAGCAGACTGTGGGCTGTAGCATGAAGAGAAATACTATAAAAGCCCTATAAAGAGATATTAGTAAATAATAAAGAGTGGCTTGAGAATAATTAGCGTACAAGATGATTAGAATCTGTAAAGTTAAGAACAGCATGATGGGGACACCTACCAAAATCATAGACTTGTCTTGGAAGTGCATGAAGTTTCTGGTATGCCAACTGGTAAGGCAGTATGAATGGGTCGGGAACATTCCGAATACTTTGCTAGAAACTTCAGTCTTGTTTTGTAGTTTAGATAAATTGAATCTGAATTCAAACACTAGTAGCCTATTTCATCCCCAGAAACAAAAATATAGCATGTCTGTAATTGAGAAAGAATTATAAAAATGCATTGATTTACAGTAGATAAAGATAAAAGCCCTCTATAAAGAATTTTTTAATGCGCTTACATGAGGGGTAAATGACCATAGAAATAACCTGAGATTCCAGTTCACTGAGAAGTTCTGTGAAACAGATTTTACCTTTCCATCCAATAATCTTCAGGTTTTGGGCAAATATGCTTAGCCAGCCACTGAAACAATTTTAAAATATAGAATCATAGAATGTTTTGAGTTGGAAGGGACCCACAAAGATTATAGAATCCAACTCTTGCCCCAGCACAGGACAATTGCAAGACTCAGACCATGTGTCTGAGGGCATTGTCCAAATGCTTCTTGAATATTGTCAGGCTTGGTGCCATGACTACCTCCCTGGGGAGCCTGTTCCAGTGCTCCACCATCCTCTGGGTGAAGAACCATTTCCTAATGTCCCACCTAAATCTCTCCTGGCACCCCTTCCTGCCTTTTCCCCTGGTCCTATCATTGGTCACCAGAGACATCAGCAACTGCTCCTCCTCTCCCCCCTTGTGAGGAAGTCATAGACTGCAATGAGGTCTCCTCTCAGTGTCCCCTTCTCCAAGCTGAACAACCCAAGCAACTTCAGCCCCTCCTCATACGGCTTCCCCTCTAAGCCTTTCACCAGTTTAGTGGCCCTCCTCTGAGAACATATAATTGAGAACACCAGGTTCTATGAAAAGCTGAAGCAGTCTGATGTTAGGTCAAACAGCAAGTGCTTGAAGAAGAATTTATTTTATGCTTTATAATGTATGATTCTGATTCTGATAAGCATTTTGGTGCTATTGTAATATAAGTAGTCAATAATAATAATAATAATGAGCTATTAACTTATATAATAATACAAAACTAATTGCTTTTAGCAATGGGATTATAACTGATCCTATGCATTAAATTTTTGCTAATACAGAGCTGGTGTTTATTGTATGATTATTTTTTTAAAATCAGTTTTATTTTTTCCATTTTCTTGACAAGTTAGGCCAGATCCACAAACTGTTATAAAACTTTTATGACAAATATCACTTTGGCATTGCATTGCACACTTGTGGGCATTAAAGCTGTAGCACACTTGGCAGAAGTACTCCAGGAGATGAGCAAATATAAACTGTTGGAAAAAGTAACAGTAAGCTGTTGACCCACACTAAGTTCAGTTAATTTACTGATAAGGTTTTCTTAAACTCTATACCTGCTGAATATAAACCATTGTCTTATTACAGCTGTGAGATACACAAATTACTGCAAAAAGCAAACAAAGTCTGATAAGGGAACTCAGCTGAATCACTGACCAGCTGTGATAGGACCACTTCCACAGCAGTATTGGCCCATGGATGAAATAATGAAGCATGAGAAATGGTTATCATGAGGGCTGGCTGGATATTTTTTTTGTACCAGATATGTTGTTTAGTGAAGTCTTCTTGTCTGCATGGAATAAATTATTTAAAATAACCTCCTTCATATGCATATGTACCTAATTAAATACTGTTCATTAGATAATGTATTTGAAGCGTAGTAACAAGCATTAAATGGACAATTTGATAAGAATAAGTTTTGCAAATATTTGAGCAGTTTTGGTTCTGGTCCTGCAAAAACTGATCTCTACTGGTGGCCCTTATATTTATGTTAATTCCTACTGAAATAAGTGAGACTCTGAGATTATATCTAGACTACTATGTTAAAATAAGATTACAATATTCTCTTGTACCTAGGCAATTAGGTGTGAAATGGTCAGTTTTCATAATGCTAAACACATTTATGTTCCACGACAGGCAAGTCACATGCAAACTATCACAGTCCTAGACTATGGTACTTCATCCACTATGGTCAGGAAAGATTTTGATAAGTAAGAACTGCAGTGTTTTATATACCATCTATATAGTGTATATACTAATGACAGTGAATATCATGTGTGTGTCTACTGAAGACAGAAGGTACTTCAAGGTGTATTTTGACTATATTTCTGATACACCGTTAGCATATAGGATCTTAAACTGCCATTTAATATATGTGTTTATGGAGACAAGTAGAGATATTAAAGCAGTGTCTTTAGTCCTTTGGGTAAGTGTAGGCATCCTAATCTTGTGGGGTTTAGAGCATTCCTTACTGTGTCAGTTATCAAAGCCTCCAAGGACAAGGAAACCATGGTAGAATGTGTATAACCATCTGGATGATTATGTGACATGATGGCAAATGAAACAATGGAACAAAACGTAAGAAATTTGTACTTCTTGAATGGGCTTTACTCACACTTTTGTGCCTGAGGGTCCCTCCTGGACAACGCTAAATAAATAAATAGAATGAAAAGTTAAAGCAAAAGCTTAAACTAGAACACTGAGCAGAAGGAGAAGTTTATTCATGTCAGTTTTTTTCTTTTGTTTCCCTTAGTTTCAAAGATCTGGTATTTTGTGAGAGAAATATATGATCATTAGACAGAGGTGAGGCAGGCTAACATAGTTTACATGAAAACAGTTTAAGTGTAGGAGATCTAAAAATAATAAATCTGGCAAAAATACAGCAACAAACTGGTGTATTTATCCAGTAATCTCAACACACTCTACAAAGGAGGCTGAAATTATTATCTCAGTTTTACAAATTGAGAAATTGAGACTCAAGTATGTGAATCCACTTGACTATCTTATGTTGCTATCATTCTAATATCAGATCTAAGATTCAAATTTAAGATTCCTAACCCATGATTTTATCTGAATTCTTATCAATATTTGTCAATGGACATGTAGAAATCTTATTTGTGAGAGTAAAGTTCAAATCCTATTTTTACTTGAAACTTTGCTTGAGAGAAATTAAAATCTCATTTTGCAAAGGGAGTGGCCAAATGAAAAAAAATACAGAATACAGGTTTGCAAAATTTCTCCTATTCAGTTTGTTCCACTATCTATAAATAATTTAATTCTTTAGTAATGTCTTCTAATTACTCTTTGTTCACTGAAATTTCTGTGCCCATAGGAAGAGTTTAGAGAGAGCTCTTGTCAAAGCATTTTTGGACATAGTTAATTAAAAAATATTTTGGACAGGAACTTCTGGTTCAGTGTCTGCTTCAGATCAAACAGACTCTATATTTTAAACTGAATCTCTTATCTGTGAGGTGCATACAAACTTTAATCACTCTGATTTTAGAAGGGATAGTGTCCTTACACTCTACAGAAACTGTTAACAAGATCAGAGAATAACAACTTTAACATTTTTTGTTTTAAATGTTTTAAAGGAAAGGCAGTTCATTTTTTCCTGATAAAATCATAAAATGTCAAATGCTACAAAATGATTATTTCAGAATAAAGGAAAAATATCTGCAGTACGCAAACTATATGGGAAAAAAGTTAAAAGTCATTAAAGGTCTGTTCCTATTGAAATCACCATGAAAACATCTACTGACAAAATGAGAAATTTTTCAAAAGTACTGACTGCCTACCCAATGCCTATGGATTTTCTAGATTTATCTACATTTGCAAGTAAAAAAGAGAGACACTTATAACTCTGAGCTGTGGTAAAAGCCACAGAAGAAAACAGATGAAAATAAATTCCATGTGTATTCTTCATGGAGTTTCACAGCTTCATTGTTTTAAAATTATATACTTTGTTCTCACCTATTTAGATTAAGCCATTAAAATCACCACCAAGCTTAGATAATCCTTGAGAAGGAAGAAAATAAGGCTATCTCAAACTTCTCAACTGACCCGCAGAAGCCTTTGCTGCTATCCCACAATGTCTTTGTTAGTATGACTCAGTGAGAGCCATGACTGATCACTCAATTAAAATTTCTTGTTCTTGCTGCTGCACTAGGCATACAGTCCCAGATGTTCCCTGAATAAAATAATTCTAGTGTCCCTGAGAGTGTCAATTTTTATTTGTTACCTCTTTTCCTGAATCTGTTCAGGCTCATCCCAACTCCTTTAATGCTGGTCTGACAACTTTTTCTCTTAGTGGTTTCTGAAAAGAGGATATTGCCCTTCAAATATCTCTTCATTTCAGGGCTATGCAGATGGAGATCATCCCTGAACAGATTTGCAGTCAAGAGACTATTTGTTATTTACATTTTAATAGTGGCCAAAGCCCAAGAATTGTTAAGCACTTTATTCCATTAGTTAGTGCCTCATCTGTTTTAGGATTTAAACTGCTATATCTGAAGAATGCAAGGCAGGCCAAATGCTAAATAAACTATCCTTGAAGGTTCTGAGACTGAGGTGTACTTTTAGTTTCTGTTCTTGCCTATTTTACTTGATACTTTTCCTTTCATAACAGGCAAACTGAAAATAAATGCTACACAAAAAGCTACATCATGAAGAAGACTCATACTAAGTCATAGACTAAAGATTTCTCTGAATAAAACATTATAATCAAAACAGATTCATGCCGTACCATTAACTACCATAATTTTGTTCATATGAAATTTTTCTCAGATTTCTGTGTCGGACTTGCTGTGAATTCTATCAAGGATTGTAATATCATATTATGTAGACATTTATAATATGATGCCATAGATTTTAGTTGGTATGTTATATTTCTATTTCAAAAAAAATAAGTGAATCATAAAGAAGGTAAGACCGCAATAGCTAGGAAATCACATTACTGAATAATAAAAAGGTCTAAGTGGGACAGAACTCAAAAATTCAAAATATATGAGATGTTAATATTCAGGAAATCTGATTCTTAAGGATGAACATGAGAAGGAAAGGAAACAGAAGAACTTCTGACACCACAATGAAAATACAAAGCTATCGAATGGAATTTGCTTTAACAGAGTTTTAGAAGAAATTTTAATATGGCCATTTACATAAGAAGAACCTGTTACTACTGGTGTAAAGATCTCCTAAGTGGAAAAAAATAAAGTGCCTATATGATAAGCCTATAAGATAAGTTTTAGTGTTGTTGTGTTTAAGGAGGGGTGGGAAGCATTAGAAAAAGCTTTCCACTTACAGAACTCTCTATTCTTAACTTGGGTTCACTAATTTAAATGTCACAGTTGAAGGTTTATCTCTAGCTGTGTGAAAAGTGCAGGCACATACCTCAGGGAGGCATTTCACTTAATCTGCAACTTGCTTCTCTGTAATGATTAACCTGGGTAAAACTTTAAATAGTTATTGATCATTCCATTACCTAAGCAGCTGATAGAGCAGAGGTTAAGTTTATGGAAAAGTAACAAAGTTTTGCCTGGTTTTATCCTTCAGATTCTGTGCTCTGAATACTTGGGCCCAAATCTACAAAGCATGTGTGAATTTGTTTAAGAGTGTAAATAGTGTCCCTGAAGTCAAGGATAATATTTTCTTGCTTAAAATCAAACATATGTAAGGGTTGAGATAGATGAAGGTCATATCTGATGCAGCACAATCAAGCTTCAATGAAGTGAATGTTAATCTTTATATTAATGCACAGTTCCTACACTAAGAGGAATTTTACTTTCACAAGAAAATATTTAGAAAAATAATTTTATTTTTTTTTAATGATTCTTATTAGATTGTCTCATTTTAGCTTTTCAGTTTTACTATAGAGTGAGGATATTCCCATTGGTGCAATAGCATTTATTATTCCTAAGAATGCTACTGGGAACTCCTAGTCTCCTTTATGTTTAGTGAATAAGACTAGATTTTATATACTCACAAAAATTTCCATTGTCTTTTGTACCTGAGCAGGGTGAAAAGGAGCCACAATATGTAAGATGTATCGCAGCATACATTCAGACACCAGCAAAAAATTTATTCATATCTAAGAACATCTGCAAAATACCAGTTCCTTTCCGCTTGTTAGAATAGGAGAGTTAATGACTTGCTGGTGTTTCATCACCTGCATCACAGACATGTAAAACTATACAGGATGAGTTTCATTCAGAACATCCCACAACCTTCCTATAATGATTATTTGCTTAATAACAGCTAACAGTGAAGGGGATAGAGCAGTCCTCAGTGCTCTTGCTGGTGTATTTGTGCTGATACAATTGAGTTCTACTAGCTCAAATAACCTATGGTTCACTCTATTGCTGAAGAAGAGAACTAGAACATATTAAGATTTAATGTGTGATAAGTTTTTTTCTGAAAGCAGGGTTGTGAACAAACTGTCCTTGTTCTGAGCAAGTTGTGAAATGACAAGCTAGTTAAAATGGAAATGGGATATATTTTAATAGCTCCTTTTTATAACCAATGTATTCAAAACACTTTCTTAGCTAATATTCTTAATGTTGGCATACTGTAATCATGTTTTACATAGGAATAGATACAACTGTAACTATTAAGGTCCTTTATGTCTGTGAAATTCCTATCCAGTAAAACCTGCTTCACTGAGTAAAGCTAAAACAGTGGGATACTGGGTTCACTTTCTAATTTTAGTAATGACCTTCTACGCTACAGAAATAACATCTACAGCACATGAAACAGCAGTATGGATAGTCAGATTTCAATTTAATGTCTCTTACAAAGTGAACTTGGGAACTTATTGAAAAAAAAAACCTTGGGTGTACCAATATTAATATATCATTTCAGCATTTTGGCCCATTGCCATTAACCTCTAAATTTTACTTAGGTGTAAGAATGGGAGAATTGGCTTGAAGAGATCCAAGCCATGTTGTACCCAAGAACTTCATTAAAGTTTACCAATTAAAAAATATGCACATATCACTGCTTCTGCCTTTCATTGTTTAATCTCTCTGCATGCTTTACATCAAGCCAGGACAGCACTGTAAGTACAGAATTGTTAAGAGCAATTGCTGCCTGTGATCCAGTCCAAAAAGTATTAGCAATCCTAGATTTAATATTAAAAATTAAAAAACTAAAATTAAAATTAAAAAAATTTCTAACAAGATTTTTGTTTAAATCAGTACTGATAATTCAGGTATGTTCAAATCAGTATTTGGATTATCTGCTGTATTGGGAAGATTTGGGTGGAGGGAGAGAAGAAAAAATTCCTGACACCACAGCAGTATTCTAGAATATGAAATATGTAGTATTCCAAAATGCAGAATATCTGACATTATATTTACTCCGCATGGACCATGAAACATAGATGGGATGCTCAAAGATATGGTTTAGTAGCGGATAGGTATGGTTGAACTCAATGATCTCAGCCAACGAGGCAATTCTATGATTCTATGTCTAAAACCTTGATCATTCTTTTCTTTCTCAATGCAATTGCCAAGCTGCTTCCTGTCCGTGGTAAGTCTCTGAAAGGCAGATAAAATGGTAAAAGCAGAGCCTCCATTTACATATGCCAACATTGTACTACCAGCTGTGAATGCAATTATTTTGTCATCGGTCTGTATGGATGTTTGTGACAACTGAACAGAAGGAATTGGAAAGCTGAACATGTTCTCTCTCTGTATTATTTTTTTCACATAACACCTACCAAATCACCTGATGAGAGTGAAGAATTGGATGGAGTGTACTGCTGTCAGGTTTTCAGATGGCAGGAAATTGAGAGGAACTGCTAATATATTTGAGGGCATGGCTGCCATCCTGAGGGGCCTAGGTCTACTGGAGGAACAGGCTCAGAGTAGCCTTATGAAATTCAAGGACAAATGCAAATCCCTCCACCTTTTTTTGCAAGGAAGATTCACTGGCAACAATACAGACTGGGATGGGGGACAGCTAGAGCCCCTGCAGGTTCTTGTTCAACACAGGGCAGCAAAGTTCCCTGGCAGCAAAGAAGGCCAATGGCATCCCAAACTTTTGTGGCATGGCCTGTCAATTAGGGAAGTTTCTATCTCCCTGTACTCAGCACTCACTGGGCTGTTTCTTGTGTACTGAGTATCTGCCCAGTTGGGGCCTTCTGACAGGGAAGACGCCAACTAACTGGACTGAGTTCAGCACAGGGACAACATGTTGTTTGGCAACTACAGCACTTGCCTTGTCAGGAAAGGCTGAAGGAGCTGGGCCTGTTAATCCTGGAGCAGGGATTGCTTCAGGGAGAGAAAACAGCAGCCCTCCAGTACCTACAGGGAGGTCATAAAGAAGATGGAGTTAGGCCTATGCAGTGGAGAATGGGATGACAACACGCCTTAGCTGAAACCACAGAGGTATGACTAGATATAAGAAGAAACTGTTTTGTGATGAGGACATGCCCAAGGAGAATAAAAAATCTCCCTGCTCATTGATTTTTCAAAACCAAATTGATTAAAGCCCTGATTAACCTGTCTGGCTTTGCAGCTCTGAGCAGGAAGTTGAACTAGAGTTCCTGAGGTCCTTTCCAATCTGTACTGTCCTATAAACAGCTTGAACCAATTGGGCTTCACCAAGGAAAGACTTCATGGACTTTGGGAGAAAACCAGAGCATATAATTCTTTTTTGTTAGGAGTGTTGTTTTGTTTGGGTTTTTTTTTCCCCAAATCATACATTTGGATTTCATTTCTATTGAAACCAGAGGTTTGCTGAGATAAAGGCAAATACTGTGTCCCAGAGTTCTGGCCCGAGCATGGAGATAAGAGGTATCCATGGCAAGATCCCAAACTCAGGAGCTAGAAAGTGCTCCTTATTCCAAATCTTCACACATCGATATAGGAAGTAGAGAGATTTGCAAGATGTGCATACAGGATTTAGAGATACAAGTCCCATTGTCATCGCAAATTGCACATCTATGCACAGCATAAACATATTTTTAATTCTGTGGCATAACTGAACTGCCAGACTTCCAGTGTATTAACTGAATGTATATTACTTGATCCTTAGGCATACTGTCACTGAATTTTGAGTAATTCCTTATCAGTATGATTTTAGCTTTGAAGAATAAATTTTATTTCCTATTTTTTCTCCTTGAGAGACAGAGAGTGGTGACTGGTGTAAATCAGGCAAGAGATTGTTTTGTCAATAAAATGCATTACACTATAAGCATTTTTCTTATTATTTAGTTTAGCTGGTTTTTACAGGTAAAGCTAATCCAGTAACCTATGCCATGCTATTTGTGCACAATATATGCACACCAACTTAAAGAAAGTGCATTTATTATATAAATTTGATTACATGGGGAATTTAGTATCTATCACTTCTGCAGAGTTGTCCTGGTTTCAGCTGGAATAAAGTTAATTTTCTTCCTAGCAGTTGGCATAATGCTGTGTTTTGGATTTAGGATGAGAATAATGTTGATAACACACTGATGTTTTAGTTTGGCTAAGCAATGTTTATACTAAGTTGAGGACTTTTCAGCTTTTCACGTAATCCTGCCAGCTGAAGCTGGGAGTATACAAGAAGCTGGAAAGTGACACTGGGCAGCTGACCCAAATGAGCAGAAGGGGTATTCTGTACCATATGATGTCATACCCAGTATATAAACTGGGGAGAGTCGACCAGGGGACACCGTGGCTTGGGGATTGGCTGGGCATTGGTCAGCAGGTGGTGAACAATTGTATTGTGCATAACTTGTTTTGTATAGTCTATTATTATTATTTTCCCTTCCTTTTCTGTCCTATTAAACTGTCTTTATCTCAGCCCATGAGTTTTACCTTTTTTTGCCAATTCTCTCCCCCACCCACTGGGAGGGAGCAAGTGAGCAAGCAGCTGTGTAAGTACTTAATTGCTGGCTGGGGTTAAACCATGACAACAGTAAATTGATTGGCTTACAGAACTGGCAAGACATTTACCATATAGAGAGATGTTAAGTTGTTCCTTAGTTATGACTGTGTATCTACCTGAAACATGCAAAGCAAATTTCTGGAAAGCTGAATGGGAAGACTATTATTTTTTTCAAAAACAGCAGCACTGAATTACAAAGAGAAACTGACCCGAAAACACAGAGGAGATAATCAGAAGGATGTATTCTAGAATGCCATCAGCGTTGGGTTGTGCATCATATACAGGGTAATTAAATGGTGCCTGTAAGTAAATGAAGCAATATGTTAATAGGTTAGCAGAGACAACGTAATGTCCTATTTAACAATATTGGTGTAGACATGAAGGTAAGTCAGAATGCATTTAGAGGTGGCATGACACATTATGGCATTATTAACAGTCATTCACAAGTTTTATTAGACTTCTTTCCAGAAGCTACTCCTGAGCTTACACAAAAATTTGAGTCTGATGCTGAAATTTCTGGGTAAATGTGTCATCTATATTATACAAGTGGTTGAATTATTTGATTAGAATGATCCCTTCTGGTCTGAAAATCTGCAACCTTACAAATGCATTGCAATTAACATAATGACTTGTTTGATGTGTATATCATAGTACAAAGCCAGACTACATGTGAGGATGCAGATAGCTGATGACCATAATGGTGTGTTACCCTCACAAATTGCCGGGACTCAAGATCCCTGTGTTGTGGCATCATAACAAATGACAATTTGTGATCTTGTGAGGCAAGTTTTGCTAATCCATGCAGGTTCTTATCATTTGAACCTACAGATGTGGTGGTCACCCACAATTTCTAATGAAGTCAGTAGGAGATACAGGTACTTAGCAGATATTAAAATTGTGCTCATAAAACTTGGTAGATATCTATTTCCACAGATAAAGTTGAATAACAGTCTCATGATTAAATAAAGAATCCCATCCAGAGTAGGTCTGGTTTATAGTACATATAAAATTTAATTGAACAATAAGCAATAAGCCTATTTTATTTATTGCTCCTGAGTATCTTATATGAAGAATTTGTGATTTTGGAAGCATTTATGGCTAAGCAAATTATTAATACACTGTATGCATACAGAGTTTAGCCACTAGTTTGTTCTACTTTATTGAACTTTAGAAAGTTTGTTTTATGTTATTGAGGTCTACATAATGACCTCATGCAGTGGGTTAAAAAGACAAGCTTATACTTCATTGCAGGTTGTCTACAGGTAAGGTGATCAGATGTACTTTTTCTTATGCTCAGATAGAAGCACACTATCTGTTAAATTTTAATTACTGAAGTAGAGAGTACTGAGAGCTAATGAGATGGAAGTAGTATAGGCAAACCTAATATTCCTTCCCTAGGCCTTGTTTTAGAAAACATCTGCTAGCTAGAGAAATATTTAAGCAGATTAATTAAATTAAGCACATGTTTAACTTTGTCTAAATTGGAGCATCCTTTCTTTAAGGAGCTGTTTTCAATGGCTATGTTAGAATCATTATTGTGATTTTATTTTAATATTTTAAATAGGCACTTTTGAAACACCATTTCTCATTTTTTAGTGTTTGATCAGTGTTAAAAACTGATGTTCATCTCAGAGCTAATCTGATGTAAACATGGCTAAACTAGCAATGAACTCATTTATTTATGGTAGTTTACAGTGTTTTCATTGCACTGAAATTTAAATAATCCCTAATGAGTTTTACTGCCTGACTGTAATATCTATTATTTACTGCAATTAATAATTATGCTTTCTTCTTCATATCACCATGTTCTTCAAATTGACCTGTGGACTGAAGTTTTCCCAGTTGTAACATAGTTTAATGCTTGCCTGATGCTTTACAGGCATTCAATGCAGGCGTGGAGGCAGAGGAGAAGACTCAAAGGAAACAGTTCTGACTTAGCAGAACATTTAAGTAGTTGCTTAAAGTTAATTCTCATTTTAAGTGTCTTATCTAGAAGTTATCAGCTTAAGTATGTGATTCAAGATAAGCTTTTTCATGTGTGCTGAGCTGAATTAGTGCTTTGAGGACTTGGAATTGCATCAATACACCATATACGCATAGCTTAAGGTATTTTTGTAATATACACTCACTCAGTAAATGAGCTCAGTTGAACTGTAAGTAAATGATATTCCATATTGCCATGCCAGATATGGAAAGACAGAACCATAAATAAGTCACAGAACAATATTATGTTCCTGAAAGAGGCTTGAATTTATAATGTTACAATCTGATCTATAACTATGAAGTCCTCAAGACATTAATATTTTGGAAGCTGAAAGACAGTTCTGAAAGGCCAAAATTCAGTAACAGTGTTTAAAATCTTTGTTTTGTAATTAATAGCCATAATGCAAAACAAGGGGTAGTTGTATCATTTAGACTCAATTCTCATACTATAGCAGATTCATGTGGTATTGCTCTAATGAAGTCATTTCTTCATTTACACAACAGAAAGAGAGAAGAATTAAATCCCGCAATGTAAGACATACTCCTGGAAGCTTAAATTTAATATTTTCTTTTTACTTTTGAATGCTTAAGTGTATTACTACTTCATTCTCTTTCCTCTTCAGCATATAGTTCATGTAAGCATGATAGAAATGTTCCTCCTCCAGGATTCCACCACAGAGACTATTATAGCAGAACACCGAAGAGTTTTGCAAGCACAGAGAATATGACTAAACTGATAAACATTAAATCTTCCAAGTAAGATTAAATGGATACCCCAGTGTTTCATAAGTTAGTAATATCATACTACAGTCTTGATCAGAAAAGCATGAGAAACACTGATTTTTCCTGTAGGACTGTAATTATTGCTAGTCCGTTTTTTGTATCCTACAGTACATGTTGTGGTAATGATTTCACTGTGCACAGTCCATTCATTTCTAATGGCTTCTTCATTTGAGGTTTGAATGTTTTCAACTATATTCCTTCTTTTTTGTGTGATCTTAAAAAATATGCAACATAAAGTGAACAGAATACATATTTTAAAAATTAAATTGTACTTCATAAATACATTTTGAGATATCTGCCAGATCAATCCGTTATTGCTCTATTTTCCCACCCTTGTGAAGTGCAAGCAATCACATATTTTCTCACAAAAGAAATAGGTCAGCACTCACCTCTGCAAACTGGATACAACTTTATATTTCTTTTAGACTGGATGACTGGAGGTAATTTTACATGAGGTGCTAATCTTCTGCTGCATAACAGTATGTGAAAACCTGCTCTAGACTGTGAACTTGTGTCTCCCTTAACAGCTTCCCCACTGAATTCTGTCACATTTAGTATCTCAAGGACATATTGTCAGCTTGCTCAGGGAAAATAATATCCTACTCTGTGAGCTATCCCCTTCATATCTAGAACTGCTATTGAATAAGGTATTACTAAACAGGAGTGAAGGTGACAGAATGTGAATGTATCAGCGAGAACCTTTTATGTATAATGATTATCATTTATTTCTCCACTAAGAATTTAAACTATCTTTTTTTAATAGATATTAGTGCATCTGGGTTACCAATCAAATAGTAAGTGGTAACATAACCATTACAAAATGCTGATTGATAAGACCTTTAACTGTATCTGAGTAAATCACTGCACAAGATCCTACTTAGCACATCTATAATAAGAAAAGTTACAATTCCGTAACCTAATTCTTCATATCACAGACAATACAGTGAGTAGATTTATCTCAACTTGAACTTGTCTGATTGGCCTGAAGACTGGAGTTAAGATGACAAAAAGAGTAATGCTCACCTTGACTAGCAAAATCAAAGACTACCATTTGTCCTTTCTATACTGAGGGTGGACTTTTCACTCCTGTCCCATTATGCAAGCAAAAGGGATGAAATCAGATGAACCTCATCACTCTCTTCAACTACCTGAAGGGAGGTTATAGCCAGGTGGGGGTTGGTCTCTTCTCCCAGGCAACCAACAATAGGACAAGAGGGCATGGGCTCAAGCTCTGCCAGGGAGGTTTAGGTTAGATGTTAGGAAGAAATTCTTTACAGAAAGGGTAATCAGGCACTGGAACGGCCTGCCCAGAGAGGTGGTGGATTCACCATCCCTGGAGGTTTTTAAAAAGAGATTGGACATGGCCCTTAGTGCCATGATATAGTAATTGGAGTTGGATCAGGGGTTGGACTTGATGATCTTGGAGGTCTTTTCCAACCCAATCTATTCTATGATTCTATGATTCTATGAAGAATCCTTAAGTCCTTCATTTCAACTAGGAGTATGCAGGGCATAATTTTTCACAGCATTTGTGAAGAGTGAACAGTTACTCCACAGGTTACTTCAGAGCATTCTGGTCAGCCTTCTGGTCCAGTTTATCCTTGGTGAAGTCATCTATCTTCCGACAGGATCGTGAGTGATCTGATAGTTAACTTAGGCCTCCAAGCTATCAGCATAAAGTTATACAACATAAATATTTCCCCATGCCACTTCACCTCTTACATGACCCATAAATTCTAGTCTGAACATACAGAGAATAGAAATCTGATGTAGTGTTAGCTACTATATCATAAAACCTGTATCTTTTATTCATTGCACTCCTGTTCTCTTATATTCCAGATGTCTTTTCTGTTCTATTCCATTTTATTCTAATTATGTTTATTAAATATGGTATACATATTAATATGTATTGTGTAATTCATATATAATATTTACTTTTATATATTTTATATTTATATTCTTATATATCACAATATACGCACATACATATATATGAATTGCAATATCTTCTGTACAAGCACATCCCTAAATGTATATAGTGTGTGTTTGAAGTTCCAGCCTTTGTGAACACATCTGTAGAAATAGATCAGTTCTCTAATTTCCCCTCTCCTGCCATTGAGAAGGGATGTTACAGCAGAATGAATAGGTAGAAAAATACTGGGACTTCAAAACCAAAAGAATCTTATTCTGCTCATTATCACCTCTTATAATACAGATAGCTATATCTACAGAAAAGATATAACAAAAATCCCATCCCTTAATGTTGGGAGGATAAGGGAGAGAAGAAAGAACTGGGAGAAGAAATGTTATCATATGTATGTGACGCATGACTCCTTTTAAACTGCATGTGTTGAGACAGGATAAGAAAGTAGAATAAAATATCCAGTTGAAAAATGAAGTTAGGAACAGCAAAATGAAACAAGTATTTGACAATAAACAAAGAACAGAGGGAGGAAGTGAATGATGCATCAATGAAAATGATGCTAAGGCAAATGGATGCCTTATTAGTGATGATGCTTACAGATGTAATCTCTCAAGATTACATTCTCCAGAGAAATCTTTCCTCCATTAATAATAACCAGGCAGTTCTTAGCAGAACTGTTTGTGTTAAAATACCCTTCTTCGTCAAGGCCTTAGATCTTCCTGAGCTTGCTTTGTATGGTAAACCAGTTGTGGAATGGATACATGATGGTCAGACCCCTTTTTATTTCCAAGACACAAAGTATTAGAGCTCAGTAGGGTTTGTGGCCAAGATGCACAATGAGGAGGTATGTAAAAGTGTAATGATGTTGTTGTTGTTGAATGTTCAAGCAGTGCAACTGTCCCTCATGCCCTTGTGAGAAAAGCAATAGGCCAAGCCAAGAAAACCAGAAAAGGTACACCAAATTATTAGTTGGCTGGGGAGACAGCCATTAAATACCTGAAGGGAGGGGACATTATCAATCTACAAAGGGTGCAGATGTTTTGCCCAATATTTCTACAGAGTGTATTAGGCTGAATGCTAATTGCAAACAACCTGTTTCACTGAAACAGTCTTATGTGTGCTTTGTAAGCAAATATACTCCCCTGAAAAGTAAGTCTTGACAACACAACAGGTGATACATCAAGAAATTAATTCTTGACACATTTTCTTCATAGGACTAAAGATGGTGAGAAAATGAATCTAGACTATTCTGAACTGTAGACTACCAAATTGTCTTCCAATGAAAAACTCTTACAAACATGCTCAGAAAGAATCAAAACAAACAAACAAAATGTCTTATAATTATAAATGAAGACTATGTTACACTAACATAGCTTTTGAAACGTTTCCATGTTATCTCTTACCTATGGTACAGACTGGAAAGCATTTCCTCGATATTCAATTGTCCCAATGTTGTGGGGGGTTTTTTGGTTGGGGTTTTTTTTTTGTTGTTGTTGTTTTTTGGTTTTTTTTAATAGAGATTAAATAAAAGGCCTGCAAAAGGACATAAACTATTTTAAAAGGAGGTAAACCTCAAAACCCAATAAACTCCAATGAGTGGATACTATCTCCAGTCCAGATTTCATTTCTACAGCTCCTGTTCTTCATTAGGAAAACTACCAGATAGAATAACAGAATGAATCATAGAATCATAGAATGGTTAGAGTTTGAAGGGACCTTAAAGATCATCTAGTTCTTCATTGTTTAATTAACAAATGTAATGAAGAGGCAAATGACACAGTATAGTTTACTAATTTGCAGGTTACTTTAAAAATATTTCTGTTTCCGAAGTTCTATGGTACCAGAAGAGAAAAAGCAGCATGGCTGGGTTTTTAAAAATGACATCCACTGTATCCAGACTTTCATTTACATTTTGCAGGCCTATCTCACAGCTAAGCTCTACTAATTATTCTACTTCAAGAAAATATGGATTTTGTGCAAATGATGTGACCTTCCTCAGATCCAGACTCACAAACTGTGACCTAACAACAATAATGATCTCTGGAAAGCAGAAAGTTGTTGATGCTGACTTCTTGAAAATTTCATATGCCCTCAGACTTTGCCTTGAGGCAAGCCCTTGAGTGAGCTACAATCACAATCATTTCCTCTCTTCCTACCTTCTTGGTCAAAGCCATGTTTGACTGTGGCATTTATCAGTTTGTACATCTGATTGGCAGGCCACAGATCTATATTTTTAATGAGATTCAAAATTTATTTTGCTTTCAGAGGTGAACTTTAAACTCTTGTTATGAACTTCAGTCCTGCAAATACTCACATGTATGAATAGTCTTCACACATGTGTGGTCCCATGGAACTGGAAGGAGACCACTCGGATGAATGAAGTTAACCATGTGCATAAGTGTACAGCTGAGCTAATGTGGGCTACTGCTTCTAAGAGTGAGTATCCCTTGATACCCTTTCCACATACAAAAATAGAGATTTTAACATTCCCTTGTATTGTGAAAATATTAACAAGGCAACTTGAATATGGTATGTTACTCCTGTCACATATTGTATTGAAGC
Source organism: Antrostomus carolinensis (assembly GCF_000700745.2). Lineage (NCBI taxonomy): Eukaryota > Metazoa > Chordata > Aves > Caprimulgiformes > Caprimulgidae > Antrostomus > Antrostomus carolinensis. Next base: position 64,738 of record NW_010318430.1, on the reverse strand, counting down.
AGAACTTTACTCTGCATTGCTCCTCATGCTCCTGGGACTACTTGGAAACTATTTAACTGACATATTACAGGCACAATGAGGCACATCCACCATGCTCTGAGCAGACATGAACTCACATCTTGTGAGTTTCATGCAAACTAAAATCTACATAACTGCTGACAGTGCATTGCTATGCTTGCTAATGAACCCTTCTGAGAGACAGAGCTCAGGACTGGTGCTGTATGAATGCAGTTACACAGCTTTTGAAACAGGGACAGCCTGAGTCCAGCTGCCCTGGAGACCAAGCACAAACACACATTATAGATATAGCCCTAAAGGTACTATGGGGCACCTCTAGGCATTCTGCCAGTGCTCTACACCAGTGGAAAGTGCAACAGACCACTGTGACTTTCCTTCTCCTTCATGGCCTGCTGTGCCTCTTCTCCACCCATTCTTAGTTCATTGATACTCTAGGTAGGAATGCAGAGGCAAAGATTCAAGAGATATACCTACTAAGGGAATTCCCCTTAACCAGGAAGCTTTCTTTCACTCAGTACCTCTCTATGACAGGTACTCTACAATGAAAGTTAAACTGAAATTGGACACGTACTTCAAATACTCACTGAACTCAGGCATTTTGCGGAGAAACGTAAACTAAACTGTTTATATTATTCTTCTGCTTAATTAGAAAGCAAATGATTGTTGTCATGCATCAACAAATCAATATAATAAAAATATGACATACTGCCCCGTTCCTGCCCTCGTTCAACCAAAACTAAACTTGGCTAGCATTAAACACCTAAATACTAAAAATTAATGTCTGAGCTACTCACAGAAGTCCCCTTTGCAACAACAGGATACAAATATGCCCCTCCGGAGTGCAATTCATTTAATCTTAAAATATGTAACTGTGATACATGCAATGGTTCTTCACTGACTCTGAAGTCTTTTAAAGACCAGAATTATGGCAGATTTGTTAGTGTTAGACTTTAATAGCACACAGATTTTTAAGGTCAGAATGATTTGTTATGATTACCAAGTCTTACTTCCTCTATAGCATAGGAGGGATCAGATAGGGAATATCAGATTGAATCCAATAAGTTTGTTAATATGAAGTAATCAAAATATTAAAATATTACTCTCAAGTATCTGGAGGTTTTCTTATTGCCTTATCTATAGAAAGATACTTTTTATTTTACAGGCTAATACTACTGAACTCAAAGAACCTGATTAGCTTTAATCCTGAATAGAAGAACAGAGAAGAAGGATTTTAATCAAAACTTGACATTTCACTGACTGGACAACTCACACCTTGAATTTCACACGTGTAAGGCCCAAAGTAGTTTAGCACTGAAAGCCAACCTATCTTCCACATCTGTCTTCTACACTGGCCAGTGGAGATGAATAAGCACAGAGTAGTCCTCTAACAGAGTACATGTGTACTTTCCTTAGAAATTATGCTGAAACCCAGGAAATTCCTAATCTGCTTTTACGTATTCACCTTACAGGATGTCATTCACTCAGCTCCTATATAAACAGTGTGAAAAGAGGGAAAGTCTCCCTGACTTGAGCCTTCTCAGCTGAGATGTTTGCATGATGTTAGTCCAGTGACAACACAATAAAATCTAGAATGAGGTCACAGTACAGTGGGAAAGCCTAACACTGGTAACCTGCAGGGTGGTATAAGTTTTAGTCTGTACAAAGGGATGTAGGAGCCTATAATTTTTTCCTTGGTGTGTTGTTGAATCATGACAGGCTTGCATCAAAATAGTGAGGATGTGAAGGAAGTTTTGGCTTAAATCTGGCATTCAGCTTTCTCTATATAGCTTTATCTGGAGTGGCTAAGGTTGTCTACAATACCATAAATCATTTCAGATGCTCTCTTTTCTTAAAAATGAAACATTTAGCAGATGCTCCCACTGTTAATGACCTCCTCAAGATAATTCTAAACAATAATACTAGCAAAGCATTTAGTATTCTTCGTTTTTATCCTCTTAATTCTACATGTATTTTCAGAAACACTTCCAGGCAGGCAGTTCTAAAAGGTAGTTCTGTTCTGCAGACATAGCTGTATGGAAGGGTAATGCAAGATTCTGCACAAATATTTGGAAATCCAGCTTTGACAAAAATGACAGTGTCCATGCTTGCTCAGTGATAAACTGCCAAAAAGTGTGCCAATCAGCACAACTCCTTGTGTTAGCCATTTTGGTACAGGAATGTGCTTCACCAGAGACCTCTGCTGTGACCACCAGCTTTTTCCATAGGATCAGCTGATGCCAAGAATCTTTGGGGCCCTTTGCTACATTTTAAAGACTTAAAGGCTTAGTTTATTGTACATTCTCATTGTTATTTTACAGCCATACTTTCAGGACTTGTTTTTTCACTGCTCTTTCAGTAGAAATTTGACCCTTATTTGATTGTCCTCAGCAGGACCCCTTTTGTCTGTGGTGTATATATATATAAAAAAATCCTCAGGTGGGTATTTTGCCAACTGCAAATTACTATTCTAGGACATGGAGATTAATCTTATTTTCTTTAGTATAAGGCAATGTGAGAAATTATTATTTCAGAGTAAAATGTCATTGTTTTTCTAATAAACACACTTTTTTTCTTTTTTTTAATGCTGACTTCCCAGACGCAAGTTATCAGTCTCTGCACTTTTTTTTTATTAATTTCATGGTCGAGTTCATGTAACAAATATTTATCTTCTTTTAACACTGTGGGCTGGGTCCTTGACAAGATGAGGCATTTCAACAACAATCTTGACCGCCTTGTGAAACAAGGTTTCTCTCAGTATGACGCAAATCTTAGCCTCTTCATCAGCACTTGTAAAACAGTTGACTCATACACCTGACTCTTCCCATACTTGTTCCTCATAAGATCGCAAGTTTCATTCTCCCAAATAAAGGTCAAGGTAAAAAAAAACCAACAAAGCAAAAGCCTACACTTCAGTAAGAAAACAGCCTGCAAAGAGTAGTGTTCAGCCTGGAGCCTCTCTGATTTCTCTGAATTGCTGATGTACTCCATTATCATTCAGTTTACTTGAAGAGATTTTTCAGAATTCTTGCTTTGTAGAAGCATTGCTAGTACTCAAATTAATTTCAAGAATTCTGCCATAGATAGCCTATAGTTTTTTATTAAAATATTTCTGCTATCAATGCTTGGCTCTATTTCAAGTGTATAACATGGTCTGGAATGCATTCAGGTTGCCCACATGGTTGCCAAGCCTGGGATCATTTAGTAGTCTTCTTCACAAAGAGTAAAAACATAATGTCAAAAATTTATATAATTTTCCAAGGGGACCTGCTGGAATCCACCTACATGCAAAGTAATTCCTTCTTCCATTCTCATTTGTTTTCACTGTTCAGGCTAGTAGAATTTCCTCATGTAACCTCAGGTTGATTTCAGTAATTTATTTTCAGGGTGGAGCACTACTATGATTATTTTCTGTAAACTTCTGTAGTGGGATTGTGAAAGAGAGGATGAGAGAGCTCAGCTGTGCAATTCTGGCACACTGAGCAGTTTCAAGGGATCAGAAACTTCGTTATGATTTAGGGTGAGTCACTTTGAAAAGTATCCCAATTTACACAGAAATTTAGTTCCCCCTACATTGTTTTTCATTTTGTATTCACTGGATACTGCCCACTGAAATTCAGGGTCTTACCTATAAGTGACATAGAAGGTAGCTCAAGGAGCAATGTCCTTCCTGTAGTCCCATTTCCTTGACAACATGACATATTATTTTTTCCTCATTTCCAGGTTATTTCAAATAGTATAAGTTAATGAACTGATTTCCTAAAGATCTGTATCTTACTTTGAAGTTTGAACTAATCCAGTATAACCACAAAGCACTGCTGCTGCACACAGTGGATACTGTGCTGGGGAGTTTGCCTTAATAGATATCTACAAACACTTGCCCATGAAAAATTGTTGCACAACAATGTTTTTGCAAGTGTTTTCATTTTTTATTTCACTTAGTAAAAAATCACATGAATCACCGCTCACACTTTGGGGCAGCTACGTACCACCTGAGTAACTTACTCTGGACTGTGGGATGTTGTCACAACAGATAAAAATCTGACATATGAAATAGTTGCCTGCAGTAAAAAGTAAGCAGGACATGTTAAAGCCCAGGAAGAAATGTACATCTCTAGAAAAAAGCCCAGAGAAAAGCACAAAAAGGGTTTACAGAACAACCATTAAAATTTTAAAATTGTTACTGGCTGATATATTGATCATCATTTTTGAGAAGAAAAACCACTGCACTACAAAGAAAACTACAGGACACATATGCATATTATTGAGAATAATGGAAACATTCAAATGGCTATTTGATCTAGTAGATCTTTAAGGGGGAAAAAAAAAATATATACTGGGACAGAGTGTACTGTCCCAATACACACCTGTGAGTAGTTGATCATTAGTTACACCAACTTCAACGCTATTATTTATGACACCATTGCAGCCAGGTACTTAAACTGTTAAGTAGCTTTAATACTAAGAAAAATGAGTGTGGACGTCCTCAGCATTATGAATTACACAATCTTTATTTCAAGTATGTTATTTAACAGTATTTCATGTTCTTAATAATCACTGACCAATTACAGTCACTTTCCATCTTGACTCCTTTTTTGCAAAAAAAAATAACACTTCATTTTAAAAGAAGTCTTGTCAAAAGGAATTCCTACCCAAAAGCCACTGTAATTAAGATAAATAAATGTCAGATATCTCTATCAGAGAAAATGTTCCACTTTAGGCAGCCTCTTTCTATTTTCGCTTAGAATCAAATCCTAATCAAAAGTGCCTATAGTTCTTCACTTCAACTAATGATATTTTTGGCATTTAAAACCAGCTCTTCCACCTGTCAGCTTGTTTAGTTGAATGATTTGTTCATATTATTGCACTGCTTGTACTTACTCTTTTGTGGGGAGTTTGCTGTTGATCAAGACAAACTTCATGTTACCATATATCCCTGTCACCTTCAGAAGCAATTTAAATAAATGTATGTAGCCATGGGGAGGACTGCATTGTGCACCGGCTCTGGTTATGGAACAATTAAACTCACTCTGGAAGGAAACCAATAATTATTTGATTAACTTACAGTAGCAGATTTCCAAAGTATTTCAGTTTGAATTAGAGAAAATAGCTGGATTTCATTTAAAAGACGAAAACCACAGTTCCCTCTTAACAAGTTGCAGTTAAATATATAAACAAGTGTTTTCTAGTTAGTGATGTAAGAAATTTTCAGAATACTTAAAATGGCCTGGGTTTTATATTATTTTATTGCAAAAATTTAATTTACATTTTTTTCAAAAACATTTCCAATAAAAAGCTACAGTTATTCTAAAAGAGTGCATTTATATTGTTTACAATGCATTTTCTTCACTTGGAATAACAAGTGAAAATTTTTTTGAAAAAATTTTCAAGTTCCACTTTGTGGTGAAGTAAACTTTCTCCATATAACAGTACATAAAATCACTTTCTCTTTCAGAAAATCCTGCAGGTTTTTTTGTACTGCATGCCTGGGTCCTGGGGGCTGCAACAGTTTCTAACAGTAGTGACTCTAATCTCTCAGGATCCCTAGGAAGATCTTTCTTCCTTACAGAGATTTGAAGTCTGGATCTGTCTTCCAGAAAGTAATTGTGGTTACTTTCCAGATGATTCTCTTGGCTCTGATGCTCTGCAAATGCATCACTACAAAGAGAAAGAACTATGAACTTTATTCAGGCAATCTGATATCGGAGCAACTATGATGAAAAGAACATGAAAATTAAAAGAAAAAAAAAAAAACAATGGGCAATTCAGACTCCTTATTTTACAGGGCTGCCACTCTTTGGCATCTTAAGCAGCTGCTGAAGAAAAGGTGCCATGATGTCTATTAGACCTGCCCACTGTAGACAGTCTATTTAATTAGCCATTGCAGTGTTTGCATATGTCCTGCTTTCATTCTGTTCCATGTTCCAGATTTCTTAGAGAGATATTTTCCATTATTTAGCACAGTGAGGGATATCTATGGTCTTTTTCAGCAATTCAATAAGAGGTTATCATGCAAGGCCAGACCATGAAGGCGATTGAGCAGAAAGGGAGCATTAAGCCTTTAACTGCAACTTGTACAGGTCACCATGGAAAACAAACATTCTGTTCCCAGTAGAAGGCTTTGGTGTTTGGTATTTTTTTCATATAGTTGCAAATTTTTATAGGAAAAAATTATGAATTTATAAACTGTCCCACTGAGACTTGGAAAGATGGAGAGAGAAAAAAAAAGTAGCTACTTCTAGGGTTTTGCAAAGAGGAAGCTCAGGCTGGAAAGGAAGCAGTCACAGTGTTCCTCATCTCCAGAAGGCTCAATACTGCCAAAAAAAAAAGAGAGAAAAAAAGTTGCACACTACAATTAAAAAATAGTGTCATCTTTCAATAATTTCCTCTCATGTGACATGTTTCATAAACATTGATTTTTTTTGACACTTTACTAATAGAATTTCCTTCTTCCTTACATGTCTCACATGTACACATATACATACATGCACACATGCACGCAAATCTGTAGTGAAATGTAATAAACTAGCATTGATTACAACAAAAAAAATAGATGAAGTGAGATATAAAAAAATAGTTTGCTGAGGTAGGATTTACCTTTAGTCACTAATAGGGTATTTAAAAAAAAATACTTGTTGAGTATTTCTGTAATAACTTCAATCCATTCCTACTCAGAAAAAACCAGCAGGTCTATTCATACGCTGCAATGTTTTAGTTAAATAGTCATGTGTCTGGCTTTTAATACTTTCACAGACCTGCATAGGGAAGCCTCATGTCCCACCTCATATTCCAGGTTAAGTGATCACAGCTCTTTACAGCATCTTACATTGCTGACTGAAATCATACATGATTGCCCATATGAAAACCTTTGACAGGCAAATCAGTTCACAGGCTAGTTACTTTGTCATCAGTGTAATCGGTGTTGCATAATAAAATATAGTACAAATGTTAGACAAAAGGTTGCCTGAATATGCAGACCTTTAATCCACTGAAATGTTAACCTGATGGAAAGCAACAAAAGAAGGCATCCACTATAGAGAAGGATGAGTGATATTCCACATTGAGGTGATCAATACAAAAAGAGGATTAAGTGTAGAGCTGCAAGAAATCTAAATAACTAAAAGACCAAGGGCCTTGCAGAGATTCCCAGAAGCTGTCTTTCAGGCCCATACTGACTGGATCATCTAATATAATATAACAAATTAACACATAAGCTGTAAGTATATGTGCTGTCCACGCCAAAGGGCCCATGATTTTTGGGTGAATTACAATGTTTACATCTTCCCACTAAGGGTTTGCACATTCTGTACCCAGTTTCATTTCTTTTGACCTGGGAAATTCTGTGAACTGAGAGGAGGAGAACAATTAAAGCACTAATTGCCAAATAACTTTAAGCTATCGCTTAAAGCTTTTCCAGAGGTCAGGTCTGCCCGTGTGCCCTGGCAGCAGTGGAGGCAAACAACATACTGGGCTTTATCAACAGGGGTGTAACCGAGAGAGGAAGGAAAGTGATTATCCCCCTTTACCTGGCATTTGTTCGACCACTTCTGGATTTTTACATCCAGTTTTAGGCCCCCCTGGGACAACAAGGATGCTGATAAACTGAAGCACATTCAGCGTAAGCCTGCTTTGATGGCTGGAACTGCAGCACCTGGCCTGTGATGAGAGGCTGAGGGAGCTGGGCTTGTCCAGTCCGGGGTAGGATTGGCTTCAGTGGGACTGACCAGCAGCTCCTAGTGCTCATGGGCACTGAGGAGATGAAGCCAGACCCTGCACAGTGGGATATGGATGAGACACAATGGGCACAGATCAAACCAAGAGAGGTACTGACTGAGTATAAAGAAAGGATTTCCACTGTGTAGATAGCTAAGCATTGAAATGGGCTGTGAAGAAAGGCCAAGGAATTTCTTCCTTCAGTGAAGTCCTGAGCAGCCTGATCTACATTCAGAGCTGACCCTGTCTAAAATGAGAGCCCTCCAAGATCCCTTCCAATCTGAATGACTGTCATTCGGCAGTCCAAATCAGAGAGGATACAGTAGGTTAAATAAAAATCACATTGCATACAGCAAATGAGAGAGACATGGACAGAAACAGGCAGATTCAAAATACATTATTGCTATGCACTGTACTTTTATAGTCCTTTGTTTATCATTGTTTTTATTCAATTCTGAATGAATGGGCATAACAAATACATCAGTATTAGTACTAAGAATTAAAGGTCAGTTATTTTCTTTTTCAAGAGAGAGGTTTTGAGGGTTGAGGGTAGAGGGTGGTTTGTGGTAGGAGTTTAATATTATTCAGAAATACTAATTTTCAAGGATACCTTAGATTTAAAGATGTGCAAGTGGAGCCATAAGATAATATAGAATGAATTCCCTCTAATTCAGTTTTAAATGGATTAGCAAGAACAGCATTAAAAATAAGTACAATGGAAGAAGTGTAGTCCTCTGCTATTTTACCTTTCAAGCAAAAGTTTTGGTGATACTTGATACAGCCCAGGTTTTAAACTAATGTCTAGTTTTACATTCTGTCCTTCTCCTGCATCATTATAAGATACAATTTTTCTATGGTTTAATTTTCCCTGGCATATTTCTCACTAGCTCATTCCTTCATGGTTTAATTAGTTCATAGTTCATAGTTCTCAATTCATCTATGTTTATAAATGACCATAAATCTAAGCATTATATCCTCTAGTCCTCAAGCTGTTGAATTCCTCTGCTCCTACCCACAAAGGAAAAAAAAATAAAAAATAAAAAAAATGAGGACTTGTTATTTTGTTCCAGAGATAATAGTCAGTGACTATGAATATGGTGGGTAGAATGATTGGAGGGCTACAGTGACACTAAATCTAGATTATTTTCTAAATTAATGAAAAGTCCACTTTGTCTGGAAGAGGTGGTAAAATTCATCAGTTTAACACATAAATAGGATGCATGCAAGTGTGAAGTAAACATAACGTACTTGTACTACACTTCTAGAACAAGTTATTTCACATCTATTTGTTAGTTTTTTGATCCTAGTTATATGAAGCCATAATGGTTATTTGATATCAAATACAAAAAGTATTTTAATTGCAGTTCAAATCCTCTGGCCAGATCATGAAGCAACTAACATAGTTGCAACTAACATAGTACTAATTGGGAACTAGTATACATCAAAACAAAAGTGCAATAAGCATTACCACTTTAGGTGCAATGGCCACATAAGATCAAAATAGAACTGACAGCACTATGGTATAAATACCTGCATGGGATACAAATTTGTGCATATAACCATGAAATACCAGTGTATGGTTTCATAATATGCTAAAACTCTGCACCTTTAGCCGGATCACAAAACTGTGGCAACCCCTGTCAGTTGCTATTGTTATCTTATTCCAGCTTAATTCAAGAAAGCACAGTCAGACTTTGGCTTGGATATAATAGCCATACCCTGTTTCAGTTTCAGTAGAGAAACAGAGTACTAAGTTTGCGTAGTGGAAACTGTTCTCACCTGCTGAGACTGGAATAGAGAAACACTGGCAAGCAGAGCTGGAGGAGGGAATCACTTGCACAATAATAAAAGCAGAGGAGGTGGAAACCTCACAGGACATTTTTGGCTTTAATTTTATATGGTAGTATAAGTATACGGTATATGGAATATGCTACAACTCAGTTACGAGACCATCTGGTAGGCAAAACGACAGTTTTTGTAAACATTGAATTCAAAGAAAAGTAAGAGGTCATGTCTTTGTCAGATTTTTTTCTTAGACATAATGAAACAACAGAAGTTACAAAGTATTTAATTATGGAGGGAAACACACCCACAAGTCATTTTAAAGAGAGCAAAGATTATTTTGGGGAAGTTACTGAGGAAACAGGATCATCTTGTGCTTTTTCATGTCAGAGATGCACAGAATACTCACTTGCAACAGCTACTTTTACTACTCTGATTTAAGACATGCAGAAGGAAGATAATTTAAAACATGACAAGTTTTGTTGTTTTGGGTTTTTTTCCTTATTCCCTGCAGTGAGTTTTATCACCAGGTGAGTTCTTTTGTCAGGATCTCTCAGCCTCATTTAACAGGCTTCTACATGTTCCAAAACTTGAAAGACGCACCCAACATATCATCAGTGTTCCCATCATTGGTCACGTTGACACTGGCTTCCTCCCAAATCAAATGTGAGTGTCTTTTTTTCCTCTTCTTTTTTTTTTTTTTCCTCTTCTTTTTTTTTTCTCTTCTTTTTTTTTTTTTTTTAAAGTTTCTGTAAAAGAGATTAGTCAGTAGTGTATAAAAGAAAACCAACCCCACCCTCCCCTAAATCTGAAACAAAAAACCGCAAAAAAACACAAACAAAAACCCCAGTTTAAAATAGTATGTAACAAACATTATTCCCATCTTAAGTATTCAAAGTGCCCAAAGTAATAAAAATCTAAAAGAGGCAAGTAAGAGACTAATCAGAAATAGTGCAATGTGGTTTTTAGGATAACAGTTTAAACCAAATAAAGGCATATATTTCAGATCACTGATACTGATTAAATATATTAGGGTTACTCAGCAATGTCTTCTGATTGGCCCCAATTCAGCAAAGCACTACATATGACTAACTAGGAATACAAGCATGGCAACATGATTTAAGCTTTAGAACAACCATATGGGTTCTTACAGCATCTTACTAAATAAGGGCTTGGAGCCTTAGCTAGCAACTTTATTCATGTGGGGTTTTACATTCAGTTTGCTGGAGATGTCATCCCATCAATCTCTCTCTCTTTTTTTTTTTTTTTTTTTTTTCTTATACTCCTGTATTCCACATGGCAGAGTTTCCATTTCCCCCTATAAGGCAGACAGATTTGAGGGGAGAAACCCGTCAAATTGTATTTGGTTAATTTCTGTGCTTACATTTGACACATATAGAAATAGACTATTTCTTTCTTTATATAATTCAGTTATGTATCACGGAGTTTGGTATCCCAGTAAAATAAAGTGTTGTGAATGCCTGCACTTTTAGGAGTGCCTCGGTACCAGATTGAGGGCTAGTTTTGTATAGACTTCTGAGAAAAAAACATTCTGCATTAAAATGGCATCATATAGTTGTTTATTGTTTCTAAATGATTTCCAGATGAAATGTGCAAAGAGGGAGATGGTTTTCCTAACTGCCAACTCTGCAAACACAATGTGGGAGAGTCAAGCAAGAGTTATATAACTAATTAAAATCAAATTAATTTAATCAAAACCATTAGGCACTCATTACCCATGCAGTTGTATTATCTTGTCAATTTTATGTTTATCCTCTTCCCCTTGCTATATTGGTTTACCCACATCTTATTTCTTGTCTGAAAATAAGCAGTTCTTTTGGGAAAGAAAATGTATCTTTGTGTGTGGGGACACATTACTTGTCTTGGTCTAGTTTGGGAACAATTGTAATGCTAATAAAAACATAAATGGAAAAAGACAAATATAAACAAAGTACATAGGTAATACACTATTTTTGTACATTAATCAGGGCAACTAATTTGAATCTTCTCAGTCGCTCACTCAGTAGGAAAATAAATGCAGCTTTTAGGATGACATAAGCTTACAACTTGAACAGGTGAGTAAAGATATTTTTATTCAGCCAAGTAATCTGCTTCTGAAATTGGACACCTTCGAAACTGGGTGAGGTTTTTTAAGAAGCATTGAGAAACTTCATATTGCTTCAGAACTTTGAAGATTAGTTTTATTGCAGTGAAAGCCAGAGGGTTTACAAGTGAACATTAAAAACAGACAACGTTTAATATAAAGAATAAATCTTGCAGACGCTGTACATAATTTCTACTTTGGGATTATTATTTAATGACATGATGGAATGAAAGACTTTGCTTTTATTTGTATGATATTCTCCCTTAGAACAGATGCTCAAGGCAAAATCCTGGCTTGTAATGCAAGGTGTGCCAAGTAGGGAAAAGAACACAGGCAGCCTCTTCCTTTTCTTCATGCACCTGTACAGGGCTGGGGCAGGATGGCGCCACGCGTACTGGGCGACTTCAGGAGCAGAGCGACGAGGTGGCCTACAGTGCCTAAGTGAAATTAAAGATGTGGTTTACCATACTGGTTTGTATAAAAGGCCCCCTCCCTCCCTCTGCATATGCCTGTGGGAGTCTGCCTAGGGCCATGTCTACACCACACAATAGAGTGCAATGATGGAAACCTCAAGCCAAGAGACCTCGGCTAAATGCACACCAAGCCACACCAGATTTTGTGGGCCTGGAGATACTATAGGTACAATAGTTTATATTGTACACAGAGCATTAAGTATTGCCAGAAGACCTTCTCTAAAGAAATTACTAAGACCTCATTTCTGCACTCATAAAAAATACTAAATCTAGAACTGGAGCAGGGGGCTGGGGAACACTTAGTAAGGATGCCGGTTTCATCTGCCTGCAAACTTTCAAACTGGAAAGAGAAGACCCAGTGGCTGACAGCTGAGAAAGTCACATTCAACAGTATCTCTTTATGCAGCTTCCAGACACAAACTTGCCTTCATGCAGCCAGCTCAAAGGTCTTTTCATGATATTCCCAAAAAACCTCATGAAACTTTGGAAAGGATGGAGATACATTTGTGTTTGTGCCACCACCACTGTTGCATATAAAGTTGCTGAAGCCTAAAGCAACCCCAAAACTAAACTCCATTAAAACAGTTGTCTGGTACCAGTTTAGCCACCTCAGAGTCTCTTGCCATGCCTCAGCTTAGGCACTGCAGCATATCAGTGTGAGGTTGGCTAAAATAATATGAGATATTTAGGAGACCTGGGGCCCTCTAGAGCAGTAACCTACACCGCCCCTACACTGAAGTTTACAATAATTACTTGCAATGGCCTGTGTTAAGATGGCTGTATCTTTCATTAGCTATGTCTAGTGAAAGGAGAAAGATAAAGATGTCCATAAAGTGGTTAATCTTACTGAAAGGTAAGTTTCTAAAATAGATAAGAAAATAATTTTTGAGGTACCTATCTTTCTCCCTAGATAAAAAAGGGACCCCATACAGCCTCATGTACAAAAATTTTAGATAACTGAAGTGAGTGGAGATGAATCTCACAATACTAATGTCTAAATTCCTGTTTTTCTTGATAAACCAGAATGGCAATCTCAACATTTCACCTTATTTCATTCTTGTGGGTTTTTTTGGGGGGGTTTATTCTCTTTCATGAATGTAACAATATGACAAGATCTTAAAAAATAATTTAGAGATAATTTCAGTTATCAATTTAATGGTATCAGTAATAGTGAACTAGCATTGTATTAATTAGAAAACTATTCCTTAGAAGAGAATTCTCTATTAGAAGAAAAAATTATAAGAAAAGGAAAGCAAAATTGTTTAATATGTAAAGAACACCTTGACCACTATTGTAAGTACTTACCCCAGTGAACATGAAACTTAGAGTCTGGATTCATTATGAAGAAAAAAATAGGTCTCTCTGTGAAGAACAAACACAATTATTTGACAGAAAGAGCAACCTGAACCTCTGCTTTATTTACTTAATTTTTTCTGCAACACTTTTCTGCACCATTTGATAGACACAAATGTTAACCCTAATGTGATCACAATTATTCAAATGACTGTTGTGTCTGAGATATAGCACAACTCCTGTTCCACCCCATCAGAAGAGCTAGAATTCAGAACACTTTCATATCAAGGTCTGAAAAATTAATAAAATACTTAACCAAGTGAAAGCTGAGGTTTAACTATATAATAAAGCATATAAAGCCATCAGGGACATTCTGACATGGTACAGAATCAGCAAAGAAACGTCCTTACTCACCTCAAAGCCTATAAGGAATGAAGGAAGATAAGGATTTTATTTTCCAAGAGGTTTTGTAACTGAAAAGTCACTGGAAAGCCTCACTGGGTTGTTTGAGGAAAGCTGCTATAAGACCAGTTGTATGTCTCATTTTGGAAAGGAATTCTGGAAAGAGGAAATAGTTTCCCAGGTATGTAATCCATATTCACTTCAGTTTTCATGTTTGTGGGAAATACAAGGAAGACACAGAAAGGAACACAAGGTCTTTGAGATGTTATGAACCAAGCTGCTAATAATTACTGAGATATGACCCCAGTTTTCATATTCAAGAGAAACACTGAAAATCATTACACTCCCACCTACAAAGCATATGCTTATGGATATTTGTGTGTTTCATTTGAAATGAACGCATCTTTTTCCAAATTTTATTGTATTATTTACAACTATCATCTTACTTCATAGAATCACCATGTATGGCAAATGAAGAACTACCTTCCTTATCTGTTCTTAATTTCTTCATCACAAGATGTCATAAGTCTGCTCTTGCAATCAAATTTATATATAAAAAAAAAAAAAAGAAAAAATATGATAAAGGATTTTACTTCTTCTTCGAGAAGTAAACTGAAAATTAGTCTAAAAGTCATATTTGAGTAACAACAAAATGTCCAAATGGGAAGTTTGAACTTATGGTGTGTTTACTCAGATTTTATTTGACTATTTCTATGCTAGTGAGTAGTATCAAAATACCAAAGATAGAAAACTGATGTGATTCCCTGGGCAGCTCAGGGGGGAGATGAGCACTAATCACAAGTATTGTCACTGGTACCAATGATGAATCTCCAGCTAACATAATTCACTAAACTAAATCACAGCTAAAAATTGGGCCATAATACTTCTTGTGCAAAAAATATTGTTCCCTTTTTAAATGTAATTTTTGTGTGGAAATATTGTAAACATTGCAATTGACCAAGCAGAGATACGGACTAGAAGGTTATTACTCTCAGTCTCAGCATAAGAGGGAGTATAACTGGTCAGTGATGTTTCCCTGATTATTGATGTGCATACATACACAATGTTTTATACATCCCATATGCTTTACTAAGTCCACATTGTAATAATACTGTGATGTTCTTTTTCTAGATAGGAAAAAAAGAGAAGCCATGGGAAATAAATCTTGTGTATGAACAGTGAAAGCAACAGATGGAAATGCCATCAAGACCTATGACTTACTTCATGGATCTCCCCTCTGAGCACGTAACCTCTTATGGAAATAGAAGAAATGGAAGAAAGCAGAAAATTCTTTGCACTCATGGAACTGAACTTCCTGAGTTCAGCTATTAGTATATGTTTAGGATCCACAAAGCAAATAACATCACCTAAGGTCAGGCTTACGGAATGATATTTAGATACGGCCCATGGAAATATGCTTGATACTGTTTGTGCCAGGTATGAAAAGCAATAGTTTATGAGTTTATTCCCTTCTTCTACCCCACACATTCTATTTACTCTATCACTGCCCCACTGTGTTATACAACAGAGAGAAAAAATAATTGGAAAATAAAGAAACAGGAACAAAGATTGTGTCTACACATGCTATTTTGGCTGACATTGCAAAGCATTCTCCAATGTAACTGAAAAAGTGTAATCTTATTACATTATTAAGTACTTACATTAAGTACTTTGGCTTCTAGAAGTTTGAAAATGACAAGTCTGTAAGAGATCCATAATCACTTTCATGTATGTAAATTACAGCTGTTCCTTCTATATTTTTATATATATCAAATATCACAAATTTTCAAAGCCAAACTGTTGGTATCTCCCTCCCTCCACTACTAATTATTCCAGAAAACCACAAGTAGTTTTACAACTTTCATTTGTTAGCACGTGTTGTGGTTTAACTCCAGCCAGCAACTAAGCACCACACAGCCACTTGCTCACTCCCCTCTAATGAGATGGGGAGGAGGATCAGAAGAGTAAAAGTGAGAAAACTTCTGGGTCAAGATAAAGCCAGAGTTTAAAATGCCAACAAGAACATTTCCCCTGACTATGAGTAACATTCTATTTCTTCAAACTGCTTTTACTGCTATTTCAGAAAGCTGACAATGGTTCTCCTCCTTTTAACTTTTTAACATGTCTCTACATTTTAACTACCATAAAAGAAAAAGAAAATCCCAAAATAAATCAGGTTGCACATAATTAAGCCACAGGGGGGAAATTTTATTTAAGCTTAAGGGATAATAATAGTTTTCCTCAATACTTTAAAAACAATCTTTACCCAAACATCAACATATGGACCACCTAACTTGGAAAATCTCTCTTTTTTCATCTTATTAAAAACTATTAGAGAGACTGTCTTTCCTCAGAATGTGATTGCCTAACACCTGGTTTTGACAGATTGTGTTTAGTATACCAGTATTTGTTTTTTCATATAAAGCAGAAGATATCTTGGAGATGAATATAATGTTCAACAAACTATTATATATAGAATATATTTATATTATGGAAGAATATTATAAGTCTCCTAGGACAGAACAAAGGACAGAAGCTATATGAAACACAGGGACTACTTATTTGGAAATCATGATGTGGAAATGGACTTGAAGTACTCTTAGATTAATACACCTGAAGGGTTGTGGAGTTCTAGCTTTATTTAAATGCAAACTTGTTGCAGCATAGTAAGAGGACAGATGGAGATATGCTCTGCCAGGCAGTGTTAAGAGACTGCCCCTTCACCCTGGCTGATTTGTCACCAGTCCTCTGCTCACCTCAGGTCTGCTGGTGGAGATGTTACATGAGTGCTTCCTACACTGCTGTAGTCCAACAGACTGGGCTTGCAAACATCTCATTTAGCATAAGAGTCACCAAATTTGCCTTGACTAAAGGCCACTGTACCCAACTCTCTTTAGCATGGGCTACCAATATACAAGAAACTAAGCATCCCTGGAGGGACTGTTTCTGGAACAGCCCCGTCGTTTCTAGCTGCCTGCACTTCTCAGGCTTCCTGTGCTGGTTATTGTAACCAAGCTATGTTGTTTAATATTAACCCGTCCACCATAATAATCACTTTTAAAAACTGTTTATACCTCTGGTTTACACAACATTCCAAAATAGTGAGTATCATAATTTAATCAGGAAAAAAAAAAAAAAAAAAAAAAAAAAAGACGTCTTTGAGACTTCTTGATCACTAAATCCTGGTTATAAAGGCTTAAAATCCAGCTCATGAAACTGGTGGTGAATGAGAGGCAGTAATCTCTCTGAGAAAGGAAAGATTGAAGGTGGTTGCCATCACAGGCACAGCAAGATTTCGGAAAGTCTGTTCAATGGTCTGTTGAATTCATCTTTAGGCACTTAGCTATAGCAGAACAAATTTGAAAGCCTGTTCATACTGAAAAGCCATACCAGCAAACTATCTGAGATTTCTGTGTATACCAATTTCCACCTACTCCAGTTTCCATTTTGGAAATTACTTTCCATTTATACCAACTTCACAATTTGTCAGAGTTTGTACCTGAATGAAATAATCTATACAGTAAATGACATTTTTGTTGGTATATCTATGCTACCATTATTCAACCAGGATAGTGATGTAGCAGTGATTTTTAATGTGCCTAATTTGTTTAGCCATGTGATAGAAATTTAGCATATAGACTAAGCTTTGTTTTAATTTGTTTATTCTTTTGTTTTGCTTCATTTAGCTCAAATTTCCACTTAATTTACCTAAACCAAACTAAAATAAGCCTTATGTACTACAAAAAATATGTATTTCTACTGGTTTAATTAACCTGTTTCAAAAACAAGTGCTAAATTAAGTGAGGATATGTCTTTCTAAAGTATACAGCAAAACATCAAAAAAATAATTACAATAGGGATAACTTTGTAAAATGTGCCATGAACAGGATATAGAAGAACCACTGTAACATTGAGCTTTGAAGAAACATGGAGACTAAATTTTATAGGAGCCTGTTTGTTCTCATTATAAGCTAAGCACATGAAAGAAATCATGTAGCAGTGCAGTGAGTCAGATCTGGAGAGATGCTGACATTAGATGTCAGGACTGGAGGCCATATAGCCTGCATACTGCTCACAGAAAGGATCAGGGGAACAGCACATGCCAGGGGGAAGGGATGATGCTTGACAAACAGAATATTTATCTTCTTGCATATGTATCAGTGGTACCTTTTAGAAACAGTTTTTCCTGAGTTTACAAAGACATACCTTGTTGGCCATTAGCACACATAACATTATCTATTTTAAAGACTCATCTTCACTCCCATTGTTTCCTTCTTCAATACTGGACTTACTGCTGTAATTACTGTAACAACTGTCTGTGTCACAGGCTGTTTCTGTAAGTTCGCATTGCATTTAGCCAAAATGGGCCTCTGATACTTCATGAGGTCATTAATATAATACAAGCAAAGAACATAATTAAATATTTATGTGACTCTTCTTTGCCATGTTTGATAAATTTTATTTTATTTTTTAATGAGATCTTTGAGCCTCAGTTTATAGCTTTAGTACTCCAACATCTTCCTGGAGGGTAACAGCCTTTTGACCTCTTGTGAAAGGCAACTGTGGAGAAAACAATATTTCACCCAGAAAACTCTGACTATGACTATAGACCAGAGGAGTATGTAAAGAACTGTTTGACTACAAGTATTGACAGAATTAGAGGAAAATTATATTTATGTATCTTAGTGGGTTTTTTTCCATAATACACATTATTACAACATGGGAAAACAAAGCAGCTCTGCAGTATTGTAAAACTTTCTAATAATAAGCAGCTTGTTCTTGTTTTTTGTCCTTCAAGAACGGTTGTTTAGACCGTAAAATTGCCTACCTCTTTAATTAACAAAATCCACTAAAAACAGATATGTCCACTTTTGTCTTGCAAAATAAAGAACTTCTATGACTATTTCTTTACTGTCCAAGTTAGCTGAAATCTTTCCATAAGTT
The DNA here is from genome assembly GCF_000700745.2 of Antrostomus carolinensis. Lineage (NCBI taxonomy): Eukaryota > Metazoa > Chordata > Aves > Caprimulgiformes > Caprimulgidae > Antrostomus > Antrostomus carolinensis. The sequence continues at coordinate 46,012 of NW_010318430.1, read as the reverse complement.
AATGACTTACCTTTGCTACTACAGCAACTGAATTTCTTGCCCTTCAACTACCTTGAAGTATACAAATAGCTATTAGCTTATGTTAGTCATTAGCAACTCAGTGGTTTAGGCCTTTTGTGCTGCACTGAAATAGATATATTGTGAAATTATTCAGAACTTTGAATTCTTCTAATTTATGTAATTCTACAGAAACTGGAGATGACTTGACATACCTCAATCACCATGTATATTTGGTAACTCTTGGCTTTCACAACTTAATGAAAATAGGAAAAAAAAAACCAAAACAATTTGTATTTCCAAATATATGAAACCTGCTGTGTGCCCACGATACTAGGCATGTATGCAGCTCACAAAATACCTGTACCGTAATTTACTATCTATAGCTTAAAGGAATGTACAAAACAATGCTTGCTGTTGCACTTCTTTGTTTGTTTTTTACTAGAGAGGATGAGGTATCTGTGTCCAGCTTCTGACAGTCAGCAGCCATGAAAGACATACTCAAAACAGAGTAGCTGCAGGGCTGCCCTACTACTTAATCATAGGAAAGGAAAAAGTTTGGAGGGTTTCAATAGATTAAAACAGCTTGGGTTGCGCAGTGTGGGAAAACTGTGGGTGCTACTGCTCTATATAAATACAGTGGGGTAAATTTTATGAGTGGAAAGAACTTTCTGAGCTAAAAGATAATGTTACTATAAAACAAAAAGAGATAAATGTGAAAATAAATTCAAGATCCTGAGGGACTTGAGACAAAGTTCCTATCTTTCCATTAGAGCTTTTTGAACAGCTTTTCAGTAGGGTTTTTTTTTTTTGTGCACATCTCCTAGAGCCATTAAAAGAAAACATTATTCTCTTCTTAAAGAATTTATAACACCTGTGTGAGGAATCAGGAAATTATATTCAATGACTATGAGAGGGATCTTCCAGACAGTGAATGGAATTAATCTCATTTTTTTCTCAGTATAACAAAACATGGGTATCTAGATTAACTCAGATTATCTAGACGCTACTTAATGTAAAACAATCTGAGATTCATCCCATCCTAAACTGTATACCTATTACAGGAATTATTTTTCTCTAGTTGTGTTTGTGATTTCCTATAGATTATAAGGAGCACCTAGAAATTAGTTTAAATCAGCCAGTTTTAAAAGTTACATGAGGTGAATGCTGTCACTTTTGCCGTTACATTAGGATATTAGTGAAGGTTTCACCAAGTCAGAATTTTGTAGTCAGTTCTTATATTTGAATCTCACTTATTACTGGTAATATCTTTAAATCTATCTTACAAACTCTCCTTCGGCTGGTAACTGAATGAGAAGAGAAAAAAAAAAAAAAAGAAATCTCTGTTTTTATACAACAATTTGTTCTGTGTATTAGAAGGCACTAATTTAAATACAGTAAGTAAATCTCAACAATATTACTCTGGGAAAATGAAACAAAGTAAATGAAAAATTAAACATGAAGTACAGACAGTCCTGTAAATTGGCACAACTCCATAGAAATTCGTATAGGTCAATGTCCCTGTATCAGCCATTAATGTGGTGTCTTCAAAGTTATAACTCAAGGTTGGGCCTTCAGGAGCCATTTAGGTTGGCAAAAGTTTGTTAAGCGTATTTCTGTTTACTACAATACAAGAGAAGAAGAAGTAAATTCAGTGAAAACACTGTATTCTGCCCACAGACAGAATAGGGGAAAAGAGGCAGGAGGAACTCTTTGAGTGTGTCAGCTGGTTCAGAAAGTGCATGGAGATGTGTGTAGATCCTAAAAGTTTTATGCTAACTCACAAAACATAACAGGAAGGTAAATTGCTTTTAGCCTCTCTCTATATCTGCTACAAAGTCATACAATCATAGAATAATTTCAGTTGGAGGAGTCCTCTGAAGATCACTTAGTCCAATCTCTTGCTAAAAGTAGGTTTAATTGAAGTGGGTTGCAGAGAGCTTTGTTCAATTACATTTTAAATATCTCCAAGGGTGGAGCAACCTTCTCCAGTGTTAGACTATCCTCTTGGTGAAAAATTTTAGCCTTATATCTAATGAGCGTTTGTTACATTCCAATCTGCATTGATTGTTTCTTGTGCTATCATTTCTCCCTTACAAACCCAGTTATCTGAACCTGTATGTTATACGTCCCCGGTCATTTTGGTGGCTTTTCACTATACTCACTCCAGTAGGTCCATCTTCATGTCTTGTACTGGAGGTTCTCAAACACAGCCCCGTACTCTGGATATGGTCTTACTGGTGTCACATGGTGCAGAATAACTACTTCCCCGGACGTGCTGACAACATTGCTGTTAATGTAGGCCAGTATGCAGACAGCCACCTTCTTTACAAGAAGGACACACTGCTTAATCAAGCTCAGCTTCTTGTCTACCTTGTGACCAGCCAGTATCGCTGAACAACTGCTGACAACTCAAATGCAAAAGGAAGTATAAAGGAAGTAGCAATAGGGGTGATCTACTGTGAAATTCTCTGGCTTGCTTGATATCTTTAGGCAAACTTAAACCAAATTTAACTTGTTTATTTCTTTTACAACAAATGAAGCATTTCAAGTTTGTTTGTTGCTCTAGTTCTTCAAAGTATTTTAGTGTTGGTTAGTAGTTGTAAAATGCACCTTGTTCTGCAGACTGATCATCCTCCATTTATTTCATTGTTTATTTTTGCTCCTACTTTGTTACCTCATGTTCCTGAAACATTTCACCAGGAGTACCACTAGAACATCTCTGTTGATAATACTGACAGAGGGAGGAAGCTATTCCTCTTATGTAAATCACAAGGTTCAAGTATCTAGAGAAATGTGGAAAAATAAAATTAGCAGCTGAAAAGCTCCAGGCAATATTATTTATAGTCTACTTGCTTCAGTTTATTTTTAGTGTCTTATAATTCTAAAAAGGGATAGACTGACAGTGAATAGAACAGGTCCATAGCGGTTGTGACATTACACTTTCCAAAGACAGTCAATTCAGCCAAATTCAGTTCAAAGGAATCATCTCTTGTAGCAAAGAAAGTGTATTTTCCTATTATATTCAGAATTATTAATTCTGGGCCTGAATATTTTGTCTCTATGAGCTTCCATATACAGCTGTTCAAAACAACTTCCTTCAGCCCACCAAAACAAAAAGTTCTGAAAAAGTTGGAATAAGAAAATATTTGGAGTCTCTCTCTTTTTTTTTTCCTTTTTTTTTTTTTTATGTTTCAGTTAATTAAAATGGATAAATGAGTGAAATGGGTTTTTTTATCAATTGCTTCAGTTTTAAGAACTTTTTTAGGTGCATTTGGAAGCAAATTATTGTTTTGAATTACTGAAATAAGTAATAACTATATTGCATTGCCTTTTTTTTTTTTTTTTTTACTTCATGAAAAATCACACAATGGTTTTGGTCAACCAGCATGTGCCCCTTTGGGTTAAAAAAAAAAAAAAAAAAAGAAAAAAAAAATTACTCAACTACACATTTGGCAGGAAAACTATCAGAATCTATGGGTAGTAATCTCTGTCAGTGTAATTTAAAGATCACATTTATCTGGGACTATGAAATTACAGTAATATCAGCTTTGATAAATGTGAATTGTGATAGGATGAGGATGTGGATGTCTTTCTTCCTTGGCATGTATAGGCACCTCAATATCTCTGTGATTTTGGAAGATATTATGCACCTCTCTGACTAGATGCACTGGAAAAATCACAGAAAATTCCACCTAGTTCCACATATTTCCTCATAAGAAAAAGTTATTGGTCTTAATATTTACAAAACCATTTTTCATTTATTTCTAAAATCAATGTGTGAGTAATATTTTGCTCTAGACAGGACATATGTAGGGCAAAGTTCATAAGCAGACCAACAAGTGTTGGACTGCATTAGATCAACAGTTACAGATGAAAAATTTCCCTACTCTGGATCATGGGAGGTCTGGAACACTGGATTTCTTATGGAAAAACACATGCTCTGCAATTTAGACTTGATCAAAGTTTCTACCACAGGTCATCTGCAAGCCTTACAACTAAAAGTCCATGCTAGAATTAATCAATAAAAGGTAAGGACTGCTAACCATTTATATTGTGATTTGAAAATAACATCAGTGAGTGGCAGATGAAAATTCTTTGCATCTTTTTGCTTTGCAGGCTGATCTACATAGGGAATAGTGAAGAAAGGATTAAGCAAACTATTACTCTTTTATTAGCATCACTCAATGCAGCACAAATGCAGTTTTCTCACATGATACAGCAGAAGTTCAGGGCAAAAGTTCAGTTCAGTTCTTCCTCCTCTATCCCAGTCTGACAGATGCCATAAACTAATTGTCATTCAAGTCTTATTAAGCACCACTTATTTGATCTTTCTTTGACTGGCTATCTTTGGATATAACTTGGCTTTGGTTTTGTCAGGTTTTGTGTAAAAGAGTGGAAACCTGTAGAGAATGAAATATAACAATATTTCCAGGAGACTGTAAATAGAAAATCTTTTAGACATACCTTCATGCTGTGGAGTTCATTTTCTACTGTGGAATCTCACTGGTTTTGGAAAATACCTTTACTATTTTAAAAGAGTAAATATATTTGCAGCTTGTGACATTGTAACACTCATATAAAATTCTTTCAGTGAAGTACATGAGATAATTTTCATCATTCAGACACTTGTAATTTTCCTGAAGAGCTAGTATCTTGCCATTTTGTACAATAATAAGGAAAAGTGGAGAAAGAATAGGATGAGTTAGCCCTGTTGAAGTTCCAAAGGCACACAGAAGCATAAAATATAGAAGATCAAGTTGTTATAATTTTATATACATTATGTCATGTTACGTCACCACACTTCAAAATAATGAATCACTGAAGCATATTATGTCAGAACTTGAAAACTATAATACATTGCTATTGGTACACTAGACCCTTGAAGCAGCATCACAATCTTCACTTTCGAGCACAGATATTTACTCTGCAATAAAGTAGGAATAGTGAAAGCTCACAAGGCCTCATGTTCTTTGGCTTCCTGGAGTTTGACAGGCTGTTCATCCACCTGACACAATTAATCCCAACAATTAGACAATATAACAACGGAAACATATGAACTTTTTCTGAGAACCACTTTATCATACGTTGCATAAAAATACTTGAGGTCTGGGAAATGGTCAGATCAAAAGTTCAGTTCATGGTTATTTACAATATAGCATACGTTAGTCTAAACGGAGTCTATGAACAGCTTTGCCATCTGTTGTTTAAAAAAACAGAAAGAAGGAAGAGAAAAATGAGCTCCATTTGCTTCAGTCAGCTATGGGGTGGTCAAGCTAGAATACTTGGCACAGAAGATGTTTAGAATTGAAAAAAAAGTTTACATCTGGGCTCTGGTCATAGCTTATTTAATTCATTTGTATCTGCCTTTGTTATCCCAAGCACTAAAATATATTTCTGTAATCCTCCTGTGGGCTCACTGCAGCTAGTCCTGGCTACCAAGAGAGGGGCCAAGGCTGCCCTGGCCCTTCCATGGCTGTGACAGGCAGTCCGGGGCAGGAGTTTCTGTAAGCAAGGCTTCCCCTGCAGATACAGTCTGCCAAAGCTAACCTGGCTGCCAAGAAGGCAGTCAGTTCTCCCAGCTAAAACAACAGCAGGGAGCAGTGCTCCTGCATGCTGAGAAGTAATCAGGTTCTTGAATCAAAGTCTCTTTTTTACCTCATACGTGTGCAATCTGGTGGACTAGGATGATGTCTGGATTTTCAACAGAAGCAATTTTTGAGACCAGTGCACTAGGAGAAGGTGAGCTGTAGTCACCGAAGTGCTTATCTTGGCTGTGTCCATGGATGGGAGACCCAGCTGACACCACAGCTGGGGAGGTTTCAGTGGTGGCAGAGCCCTCCACACCCACATCATAAGGTAATTTGTGCTTTTCATCACTGATAAGACATCATTTGCATCTGTACTGGAAGAAAACTCAGGACTGGAAGACATGGTAAAATCAAGATGGATATTTTAGACTTGTGAAATAGCTCCCCATGGACTCCTGTCTGAAGCAAGCAGTTTTGAAAATCTCCATGTGAAAGCCCTCTTACAATTACAGATTTTCATGGATTTTTCAGAGATATTTGTGTTAGTGAGGCATATTCTACACCTGAGGAAAGGCAATGCTGCATTTCTTCCCCTGTGCTTTATTATTATGCTATCAAGAGAATATGGTGAGGATTCGATATCAACAAATTTGCTAGAATACGCAGTATGGAAACCTTCTTGCAAAGTTAATAGAAAGCTCTCTGGCTACTTTTAAATGTACCTGGCTTTCTACTAACTTAGAAGTGTAAAATAATCAAACATTCAGTGAAATAAAATGTGTTTGAGATACTTCCTGAAGACTTTGCTTGCATAAATCATCACATTCTTCCTTAAAGACATTTTCCCCCTGGTGATAGATACAATAAAGACAATAGTTTTCATTTATCAAATAATTCAATTGTAATGCAATAAAAGTTAATACTAACAATTTTAACTTTTCCTCATATTATTTTACAGACCTAAGATATCAGGATACTGATAAAAAATAGCAAATTATTTGAACCCTTGACCAAATATTGAACCATTGCCATATAGATGTTTTTAGAGATGAAGACTAAGTTTTGAACCTTCTCCCGTCCTCCTTTTTTATTCACGTACTGACCTGCTTGGCTATCGTCCAGACTGAAAATAAAATCATATGACACAATGAGATACAGGAACATTTCTAGTTCAATTGTTGCAGAAGAATTCTTCCACTTAATTCAGATAAGATTTGGTAAAGTCTCTCTGTATCTAGGCTGAAAGGAACTGTCAAACTTGCCAAGGTTTGACCAACACTAATAATCCTGGGCAACAAATTTGTAAGAGCTTGAGGGAGCTTCAAATCTCTACAGTGATGTGTTTGCACTACTGTTCACCTGGGAAGGTAGCTCATGCTAGCATAGCTCCTTCCCCCTATATCTGTATTAGAGTACAGTCATACGTGCTGTGTGGCTAGTAAAAGCAAACATTTCTGTGCAAAACACATAAATATGATGTAAACCATGCATAGCTAAAACAAAAACAGCTTGATGTAATTCTCTTATAATCATTGAACAATGACCTGGATGGAGCTATGCTTATTTACTCTATTAATTGGTCTTGGTTTACAATATTTTGTTCTCGAGATTGAACCATTTTACAGAAGACCTGAAGAGAAACCCTGCAAAAGATTGTCAGTGCAAATGGTGAAGTGCAACTGGCTTTCCAGGGATGTTCAGGATCTAGACTAAGGCTGTGAGGTAAAAAAGCAGAGGTATTGCCTCATTTCCCTTTTACCCTTCTAAGGCATAAACAGGTATTTTAGTCTCAGACAGGTCCTTCAAGTGAAATGAACCTTCATATAAGACAAGGAATCTGAAGGCAATGAGTTAAGCATTTATTGTATGCAGACTGAACCCATAAATTAAACCAAACTTGTATTTTTATATTGCATTACTGTAGTACGTTATTGTGCAATTGTTGACTTAAAACATTCTCATCCAACATTCAGCATTGCTTAATAAAAATTGTGTCTCAAACTCAGCTAGACCAAAGAGTTCCTCTTTGCACTTGTATGTTGGATAAGACCTATAACTATGTAAGGTGATCCACACATTTTTAAAGACTTTCCTATTTATTTTAAATATTCCACTCTTCTTTTCATAGATCATTTCTAGACCATTTCAGCCTTTTTTACTCCATTTTGACAATTTAAGTAGGACTTCAGGGATGTCTTAGACTCAAATGGGAAAACTTTGCAGAAAAATCTGTTCAATAATTAGGAGATACACAGGAGTTTGTTTTTCAGATGGTGCAAAAAAAATTACTCCTTTGCAGTCATTTCAGACATCCAGTGTTAGGAATGAACTGAAATATGTAGGCTAACTTAAAAAAAAATCATTTAGTGTGGCTTTGTTTTAAAACAGCTTTTGAAGTTGTTATGTGTAGAATCATAGAAACATAGAATGGTTAGGGTTGGAAGGGACCTTAAAGATCATCTAGTTCCAACCCCCCTGCCAGCAGCAGGGACACCTTCCACTAGACCAGGTTGCTCAAAGCCTCATTCAACCTGGCTTTAAACACTTCCAGGGAGGGGGCATCCACAACTTCTCTGGGCAACCTGTTCCAGTGTCTCACCACTCTCACAGTAAAGAATTTCTTCCTAATATCTAATCTAAACCTACCCTCTTTCACTTTAAAGCCATTATCCCTTGTTCTATCACTACCTGCCCTTATAAAAAGTCCCTCCCCAGATTTCTTGTAGGCCCCCTTCAGGTACTGGAAGGCCGCTATAAGGTCTCATGATGTGAGTAGGTGTGCCAGCTCTGAAACTGACTTCAGGTCTCCAAAATATGTTTTACGTTTCCTAATAAGATTGGGGATTGAGTTTTTGGTTGCTTTATTTTTTGCTTTCCAACTGGAACAGGCAGTCATAGGACAAGAGATGCCTTGTTATCCTCTATCTGTTGCTGTCTAAAAAGTTATTGTTTTTAAAACACATTTTTTTCAGACTTCCATCTAGTTTTAGAATTCATACATGTGACAGGGTGTTCATGTACTCCTCCTGGAGATTTTTCTATTGTCTGGTATTTGTTTGAGCATGACAATTACTTTTACATCCAAACCCATTTTTTTTTCCCTATATCTTCTCTTAATTTCTAAATCTTTATTCTGTAATCACATGTGCTCATAGAGCTCATACAGCTCCACTTCTTTTAATGCTTACTTAGAAAAATGAAACATAGGGCTTTTCAGATGTCATCTTGTCTCAGAGTTTTCCTAGCTTTTTGCGGAATTTGCAGTCAATGTATTTCTGGCAACAGCTCCATCATTGAATGAATTAATGAAATAATTTAAGTGCAGTCATTGAAGTGAGGGGAGATGATGTTCTCCTATGATATGAAATCTGTGCTTCTACAATTCTACTATGTTTTGCAGAATTATAAAATAAAGGTTAGAATGTACATAGAAAGGTCATCATGTGCCTGCCCCATGGCTTGATCTGCTTATACCTATGGCAATCCTGGCAGATGTTTGTCTAACCTTTTCATAAAGGCTTCCATTCACAGCCACAATAAATGGTTCTTTATTTCTCCAGTGCAAGTGTATGTACATTTTCATGCATGAGCACTGTTGTAGTTTGTCTCCAGCCAGTAACTAAGCACCACACAGCCACTCTCTCATTCCTGTTCCAGTAGGATGGAGGAGAGAATCAGAAGGGTAAAAGTGAAAAAACTCATGGGTTGAGATAAAAACAGTTTAATAAGTAAAGCAAAAGATGTGCATGCAATCAAAGCAAACCAAGAAATTCATTCAGTACTTCACATCGGCAGGGAGGGGTTCAGCCATCCTCAGGAAAGCAGGGCTCCATCACGTATAACAGTTACTTGTGAAGACAAACGCCATTACTCTGAACATCTTCCCCTTTCTTCTTCTTCCCTCAGCTTTAGGTGCTGAGCCTGACATCAGCTTCCTGTGCACCACCAGCCCACTTGCTGCTGGGGTATGTGAGAAGCAGAAAAGGCCTTGACTCTGTGTTAACACTGCTCAGCAATAACAAAAATATTCCTGCTTTATCAACACTGTTTTCAGCACAAATCAAAAATACAATCCCATACTAGCTGCTAAGAAGAAAATTAACTCTATCCCAGTCAAACCCATCACATTTTCTACCCTTTATTCCATACACAAAAGGGTGCTTGGTGAAACTTCAGACCTCTGTATCTCTCATGTACTAAATAGCTAATTTTTACAAATTCTTTTATATGACAGCAACAGCATTTTAAAAAGCACAATTCTAACAGATAGCCATTTTTCCTGTATGAATAAAGCAGTGGTTAATAGCTATACATTAGTGAAAGAATTAATAAAACAAACTGAAAAGAGAAAACAACTCTCCAAAAGCAAGTAAGTGTGGAAAGCAACTAGAAGTACAAGGCTGGCATTCGTATGCCAGACTTTCTTCATTAGATTGCTAACTAATTAGTGATCATTGTGCTGACTAGATAGATTGGACCAGATTCCCATTCGGATTAGTTTGCATTGGTCAATACAGTTAAGACTATTCATATAACTAGCTCAGCATTTAGCTCCATATATAATGAGAAAAATGAGATAAATATATGATGTCTGGCAGATAATTTAAAAATATTTTTCTTTGAAATTCACCATATTCATTCATAAAGATGAACAGTATACATAATAGTCGTAAGTACTGCATTCTTTACATTATCTCTTTGGAAACAATTTCATGTCATGATTAACTGATAGGGAAATATCAGGCAAAATCAGCAGAGGAAAAGCACAAATAATAGCAATTATTCCTGTCAGAGCAAGTGGGATTGTTTCCAGTTATGCATAGTTTAAATTCAGTCAGTGCATGTCTAATTTAGAGTCAGACCTTTCCATCCTGTGCTATGCTTCTGGACTCTCTGATTGTCTCTATCAGTTGTGATCATACCAGTGTAAAGAAATGGAAGATCATGCCTTGCTTAAAACAGATATTTGGTTCTGATTTGTGTTTGCTTACCACTCTGCAAAAGTGACCACTCACAGAAATCTCTCGAGGGAAATGCAAAGCAGTTATAGCTTAGATGCTTATCTCACGTTAAGCCAAGAGAATTAAATCAAAAATCTTTAATAGAAGAGAAAGGAAATCTTTGCCATTCAAAACTGCACACTTATTCCTGCTTTGACACTCTGTGACTGCTCCATGACTTTTCAACAAATGCTTTTCATTTCTGATATCAATGATATCTGATAGTAAAGTACTATGTATGAAAAGAGCCTAAAGCTTCATAGAAAATATGACTACAAGCCTATCTAAAAGAAATTACTTTTTATTCCTGTATTTTACAAATCCAGTTGATGGAAGCCTACAGCAAGTTCCTGTTAATTTGGAAATATACTTAGCCAGAATATAATCATGGGTAATGCAAAGCTTGGTGGTGTGGCTAGCCTAAAATTTATCGTCACCAGGAAGAAGATTAATTTAATTTACTCTCTTTGTCATGTCTCACTGGCTTCCTGTCTTTTTTACTTGTTATCTCCAGTGAGCTGCTGCTGTCACTCTCAATTCACTTTCTACTCAGTTATTTGTTATCTGATGGATCTGTCTACACATTTTCACAACATGACTTTTTTCCCCTCCTGAACCAGAGCTGTTATCACAAAGTCTACACTATGAGAGAAAGACTCCACTGAACATGAAAATATAAAGAAAGAAAGAATAAGATTTACACAATTACACAACAACATTCCTTCCCAAGTACTCTAGCTGCCTGAGGAAAACAGTCTCTTTTTCTTGTATTTTTTTCCATGTAAATAAAAGAAGTGATAAGGTATGAAAGCATGTACTTATAGGCTCCAGGCGTTACATCTCTGTCCTTGCATCTGTGGGGAAGCCCAAGAATAACAGGAGTACTCCACTATGTTCAGAATAATATGGTACATAGATGAGGAATTGTTAAAGGCATATTTGTCATATTTGTCTGTATGAGCCAGTTCGCAAAGTGTTCCTGAATCAGAGGATGTGGTGTGTCCTGCTTGCAGTGCTGGATTTTCACAGGATTATCCACTGTAAGGAGACACCCACATTTCAAAATGTTTATCGTATGTGTATATACATGTGTGCATGTGGACATTCTGTTTCAATTACATTATCTCCACCCAACCTCACATAATATATCACTCTGTAATATAGCTCTGTAGACATTTAGGGACAAAATTTGAGGACCAGCATCAGACTGCCTTGTTCTTTCCCCAGGGGAGCAAAGGAAAACTTGTTGTACCATTTTATACCCTCCAGACACACACAGGATATGTTTAGGTGCTTTGCTAAATCGCCTTCAACAGTTGGGCTAAGTGAATGAGCTTACAGTGCTAAGTGAGTGACAAAAAGCTATCCTTGGAGATTATTATTAGAATATGCAAGGGGTATACAAAGGTCTTTATAACTAAGGATATTTCAAAACTGAGGTCAATCTTTTAGTGTGCTTAGAAACTTGACAGGTTTTGTTATAAAATCAACTTCCCAGAAGTAGACCAGAACGAAAAGTGTGTTATCAGAGGTGCCACTGCCCTCTCACATCCTGCTTTGGTGTAGGACAGAGGCCATTTACCAAGGCAAGCTTTGGTGAAGGGCTCCAAATGTGTAGGCTCCTTTTTTTGCCAGGGGAGACTGACTTCCCAAACAGGCAACCCTGAGAACCCCTATCTGAAACTACTTCCAGAAGTCTTCTCTCACCATTGACTATAGAGAGAATCAAAGGAGACTATGCTTCTTTTGATAACACAGGTCTCTCTTAATTCTCCACAAAAGCACTAAATGCCTCAAATGCTCTTCAGCAATGTACCATTGGTTTCAAGTGTGTTAGAGATTACAGTTATTTCAGATTGTCAGAACATGAGAAACAGCTGATCTATCATATGAGGTCTAAACCTGGGAAGCAGGCAATACCAGACAGAGAATATAGGGACAGCGTAGGGATATAATAATAATAATAATAATTTCCCAGAATCTGACATCTGAGCTTCAAGTGATTCATGCCTCAGGGAAACACAAAATGACTATTAGTTTATATCTCTTTATTTCTTTAAAGATCAGTCCCGGAAAATGCTGCTAGGAAAGCCCACTCTCTGATCTAACAGCTTCCCCGTTAACAGCCTGAAGTTCACCTTTGGGAGTGTGCCTGCACGTATGGTCCAGCAGGGCAGAAAGAGACGACTTGAATTATGATGGATGCAAGCTCAGTGTATTGCCCGTTTTGCATAAAGCGATAAAAACGTATTATCAAAGTGAAGAATCCAAATCATATTTGGCTGTCCAAACTTAGTCAAGACCTGCAGTGAGTAAGGAGTGTGCTATATCGAGAGCAACTCTAAAGGGAAAGTTACTTACCACTGTTAAAATGCAAGGGAAAATTCTCTCCCCACTCCTGGAGTGTGTTGGGTTGGCAGTGATGAAAGTCTTTACACTGCTTCTGGACTGGTGAGCTGACAATACTTCATTGCTTATACACATCTGTAGCAAAGCCCTGTCTAGCACCACCTCATCAATTTTTTGCTGTCGCCAAAGTCAGCTGGAAATTTTCTGCCTGAAAGCTGATTTTGCTGTTCTTTAAAAACAAATGAACAAAAAAAACCTGGTATCTCTTCAAATAAAAGATAGATGTTTTCTATTACAGGAAAGTGGTAGCTTTACTATCTGAAAAGATTGCTAGCTTACTTTTTTAAAAAAACACTAGATACATTTATCAGTGAGAAACAGACTTGATAACCACACTTTTCACGATTTCCTCTGTAAGTGAGATGTGGTCCATATAGTGCCTTTTCCAACATGCATCAAACACATAAGCACACTCTTCCAGTACTCTGGAAGCTTCTGTAGCTAATGGTACCAAACAAACAGAGGAGATTGGTTTTCAAGCAGAAATAATAAAGAAGGAACTATAAAAACGAAAGCATTAGTTTTAAAACTAAAGCAGGGAAACTTAAAATAGAGAAAGAACATAATTTTAAATTATTTGACAAATAAACGTATATATCTGGAGACTGTAATAATTGTGAAATCAGGTTGAACCATTTTCTTTTCATTGCTTAATACAAAAGAGTCAATGTTAATAATATTACAGAATATTACAGTGTGACCAGAACTAACATTTCTGAGTTTTAATGTACTATTCAATTTCCCTTTTGTAATCTCTGTAATGACTTTAGGTGCCATTCATGCTGTTAACCCACGCAGAAACCAACCACAATATTTTTTCAAATTATGGTCAACAGACTGTCTTTGTTTTACAGCGTTTAAACAAGCAAGCAAAACTCATAGCTTTCCAGGATTTTTCCACAACTGTCTATTCATTTGTTTGCCATTTTCACTTGCCATCAACAACATCATTGTTTAATGGAGTAGACTGGGGACAGGGTGGTAACTAATTCTTGAAACAGCATTTTTGTTACACTTGATGCCAGCACACACACAAATCCCTGATCCCATACATCTGAAGGTTTGATGTTCAGCAGTCACCTAATTCTAGTTTAGGTCACTCAATAAAACAGAATCCTTTTCTTTTTTCCCGCTGTATTTACTACAGTCAAGAATAGATGACATAAAGCATCCTTGTAGAAAAGTTTTGGCTGAATTTGTACTGTTTCACATATGAGGAAAATGTATCTGGAAGTAATAAAGAATTACTTTTAAAATAACTGATACATGACAAGAAGGAGAAATCCACAATATACATAATGACATCAAAAGACTAAAGTGAATTTAATTTATTACACATACATTTCCTATATGAAAATCAGGCTTTTTCATGGTACTTTTAGCCAGATTCTGAGAAGCACTTCAGAAAGCACTGGTCTCAGTTGAGTAGCTAGGATTATTTTCATACAGCAAGTCACACATGTACATGATATATTTATATATATATATATCTGTATATGAATCATTTTGGGAAGGCTTAATTACCTTCCAACTGGAGAACCAAATTACTGCCAATAAAACATTACACTAGGGCACTATATGGGTGGCAAACATCACCTTTATTACAAAAAGACACCTGAAAATACTTTAAAGAAGTAACATTTTTATTGTGACTGCTGTAGCCCTACATCTATAAAACCAGTTTCCCTAGATACCATCAAACCTATTTTTAAAAAAGTCATCAAATACAATGCAAACTTTTTAAAAATTTAATTTTAATTTATTGAATTGTAAAATATCGTGGTTTTAAAATCTGGTATAGCTGGGACATTCCAAGGCTAGAGGTGAATATAAAATCCCTCTGGGAACCTGGAAATGTCTTCTTTCCCAGAAAGGGAATCTGTACTGGCAAAGAGATGGGATATGTTTTTATTTTGTATTGCTCAAGGACAATATTATCACTCATATGTGTTTTGGGTCTGTTGCAATTTAAGGGATTAAGGGAAAAACAGTTTTTGTCAACATATTTAAAAAATATACATGCCAATTAGGAATATGGTAAGTTACTTACAACCATGTAAAAGATTAATAAAGGAGGAGTGCAGATGCAATAAGTGATGGGTAGAATAACAAGAAAAGTAGATCTAGCACAATATCACGATTTATGATATTTATATCAACATAAAATTGTATAAAACTGTGTATATAGGTGTTTCTGTTATTAGTCTGATTTTTATAAAATTAGAAACATCTAAATTTTGTATAGAAATTCACATTACAAGCTGGGGTTTTTTTTCCAACATTAAGAAGCATAGACATTAATATGTTAATAAAAAAGCAAGTTGAAAAGCCCAGGGTAGGAGAATTCAGAGACAACAAAATGTTATTTTCTGCATCTCTGTTTTTCCCATTTTGCACGTCATGAGTGCAATGGATGGGACATTAATCTGGAAGCTAGGAACACGTTTCTCATGTTGATGTTGACTCTAAGTTTGGCCTTGGGCAAGTCAGTCAACATCTCTGTATTTCAGTATACTCAACAGTAGAACAGAGACAATAAAGCCATATATATACTGTAAATCCCTGAGAGCTCGAATACAGCATCCTAAAGAAACACTTATGGAAGAGATTAAAAAGGTCTGCAATATGTTCTCCAAAGCTTTCTATATTATCACTCCCCTATAGATACAGCCCTCACATTCCTCAAGTACTGCAGGAAGCCACAGTTAATTGCAAGTGCTCTGCCTCAGAGTTGGCTGTAAAACCTCAGTTAGAAGTCTTTGCAGTGCTTAGTAGTAAGGTTTTAACTAGGTGTCTATGGTATCAAGAAAAAAGTCAAGACCTTCTCACAGAGCTATAAGGAGGGTAACTGTGCTTCTGAACCGAGTTCATGCAATTTAGCCTGGTTCCCCATGTTTTCACTTTCTGCATTTATGCTCACTCAAGAACCCTGGGATGAAGTGGATGTGCCTTAACCTTGGGATCCACACCCAGGGCCTGTCCCCCAGCCTTCCAGCTCTTCCTTCTCCCTTACCTCTCACTCATTCACTTTCTTTGTGGATCTCAACACCAGCAGACAGGGCAGTACAGAGCCATCCTTCCAAGAATAATGATCATCTTCTTATATGAGCTTTGGAATATACTTATTTCCTTTATTAATTTTGCATTAAAAACTTAACCTAAATGGAAAACACTATTACCTTCTCTTACAAGAGTGCTGTGAGTATTTAATAGTTAATGACCATTAGGCTTTGTTAAGTATAATTTTGCAATTTTCATTTCTTAGTTCTAAAGTATTGTTATAGTAGGTAGTGTATCTATCAGTCACCCCGTCTGGAGCAAAGATCATATATTTTAGCTGAGCTAGTATTGCATAGTATTGCTAGTATTCCTTTATCTCACAGCAAAGCTGTTACCTAATTTAAGATGAAACACTTAAGCACTGAATGTTCTTTTCAGGTCTATTTACAAACTTAATTCTTTGAATCAAGTCTTTTTGGTGTGGAATTCCTTTACAAATATATAGTTTAAACTTCGAATGAACTTTGGGAAGTTATGCGATCAGTAGCACACTGATACAACTACCACTACGACATCAGTACAATTTTAGTTCCTGAGAATGTAGGCTTTATTCTGAGGAACTGTAAAGTACTTCACTAAGCAGGTTTACTTATTAAAGATGCTTATGATATCTGTAAGGAGCAGAAAAGTAAATGTTTACATTATGCCAATGAACACAATAGTCTTTGTAACTTTTATTTTATTTTATTTTATTTTATTTTATTTTTTTTATTTTATTTTATTAAAAAATGCCCCCAAACAAAATCTTGCTCAGACATTTTACAGAACTTGAATTTTTGTTATTTAAAGCAAAGCTTAACCCTACGTACATAATATAAATTAAAGCCAAGTTAAGTCTTGGGAATATGTTGACAAGATCAAGTGTCCATGTCACATAATTGCAAAAATAGATTATTTATTTATAAAACTGTAAACTTCAAAATAAAAGTCTGAATTCTCTGCATCTCAGTGTATTACAGGAATTAGATTACTAAATTACATATTAGAGAATGTATTTTAAAAATTACTGAAGAAAAAAAAGTAAGTGAAAAAACAATGAATATGAGAAGACAGCATGTCCTAATAATTATCATTCTATAACCTAATTGTAAAATAGTCGGACCTAAAAGAATTGTAAGAAACTGTGTAAAAGCTCTTTTTTAATGGTTATTTAATTAGTTAAATAAAATTATACCTTGCTTAGTCTATATCATATTTTTTTCTCCCTGAATTTAAAAAGCAGTTTATTTACAAAATGTGATTTCTGAATTTAAAATTTTGCTTGGTGGATGTATGTCATATTTACTCGATCACCATTTTCAGATTTTTTCATAAACACTGCTTGTAAACAGCTAGTTTAATTCTAAAACATGCCTTGCATGAAAAATATTTTTTTTTATATATGTAAAGGTATTCCTATTTGTAAAGATAATCAAAATACTATTCAGGTAGATCAAGGAAAAACACCTGAGTCCAGAGAATGAAGTAATTGGTTGTCAGAAACCAAGAGGGGTGTGAATTAAACCACAAATGAGAATCCTCTCATTTTTCTCTGAAGATATGTTCCAGATCTGAATCTGGCTTTAAAACCATTTCACACTTTTATACTGAGACAAATTTAAAAAACCCTGATAGCTGTTATCCCTAAACACTTATGGCAAAACTATGTTGAATAACAGAGCCTTTTGCAAAGATCTTTGACTTGGCTGCAATAGGGTTCACACTCAAAATGGGAGTTGCTTGGATATATCAGCCACAGAAGGGCTTATTTGCTAGGGCATAGCAGCGGGCTAACAACACCTTACTGTTTTCAGGATCCCAAATCAAAATGCTGAGCTGTGTGGTTTGAAGAGATGAATCCCTCTGGAGCTAGCTTAGGACTCTTGGCATCATGTTGCCCAGAGTGGCACAGACATACTTTCATATATTTGGTTGGGGCCTTCTCCTTAAAAACCTCACTGCACCTGGATGTTGAATTGTAGTCTGATGTGCAATTAATAAAAAGTAGATTAAAAGATAGGAATGCTGCATCTCATTTCAATTTGTTCTCCCAATTCTTAGAAATCCCAGACAGATGTTTTAATTCACAATAAAAAGACATATGTAAAAACTATAACTCAGTGTGTCTTCAAAAGGAATAGAGCATTGTGTTGACCTAGTGTTTTGAGCTTGCTTCAATACACTATACAGTTGTAATTCCATCAATAATTTATTTTAAAAAGTCATCACATGGAACTCTTCAAATCAAGTCAACAACATTATCCATGATAATAAAAATTACTAATGTGTGGTATTTAAACAGAGCTTGTCCTCTTCAAGGCATTTTGCAAATACTGATTTGTGATCAACTGAACAATAAGAAAATTTTGGATGGAACATTTTAATGCATGTTCCTTTTTTAATCAATATTTATAGTGTCAGTATTACCTCTGACAGAATTACATCTATTTACTTGGAATTTCCCTGGAATGGTTTTGGCCCACTTTATTTCCTCATCTTTCTGGAAGTATTATCACAAACCTGAAACATTAATGTCTGGAATAGCATCGGGTTTTATGCCGTGTTTCTCATATTATGCATTTTTATCTCTTGGATACAATGTTTTTCAGATTTTGGACAGACAACTGAAAGCAGTAACATACAAATGCCTCTTGGACAATTGAAAAATTATCCTTCATGTAGCTGATCAGCAACACTAAGGGAGATGGGGTCTTGCCCTGTACAGTTCTTCAGAGGCCACAATTGCAAACCGAACACAAGTATGGGGTGAGGAGAGGTGGGAAGTATGTACGCAAAGCATTCATAAGGACAATTTATAGCTGACAAATGCTTCAGAAGAGCCAGGGAAATTACAGAGCCATAGAAAAGTGCTGTGGTCCTGGAAACACAATGGGGAAAGTATTACAGGAAATATTTTATTGCCTGCTATAGCCATTTTGTGCTATTCTTGACACAGAGAATCGCTGTAGAAAGGTCCTGAAGAAAACTCTTTGGTGTGGATAAGAGCCAAGCAGGCTCTTCCTTCAGGATCTCCCAGGAATTCCTAGGAGCACAAACCAAGTAGGCCAAGTTTTAGGTTTTAGGGTGTTTTTTTTCTGTGTCTGATCTTTATACATCCTGACCCAAAGCAAATGTCAAAAGTTCCTGCTGTAAGGCAGGCTCAATACTCCTAGGATTGACTTAAACTTCCTTTCTTATATTAAATTTTGTGAAGATAGATTGACTAGATGAGCAAGAGCTTTGATATATTTTCTGTCCACTCACAGATTGTCTCTGAAATTCCCGTCTGTCATTGAACATATGTCCTCTAAAGGGGAGACAGTGATATGGGGAAATGTGGGTTCACTGTATTCTCCACCTTCCTGTACCAAAAAAGACAATGTATATTTCTATTATATCACCTGGAACAAGGCAACCCTGGATACACATACAGACTGGGGAATGAGAGGCTGGAGAGCAGCCCTGCAGAGAGGGACCAGGGGGTTCCAGTCGATGGCAAGTTGAACATGAGCCAACAATGTGCCCTGGCAGCCAAGAGGGACACCTGTGTCCTGGGGTGCACCAGGCACTGCATTGTGAGCTGGTTGAGGGAGGTGATCGTCCTGCTCTACTCTGCACTGGTGCGGCCTCACCTGGAGTACTTGGTGCAGTTTTGGGTGTCACAGTATAAAAAGGATATATAGCTACTGGAGAGTGTCCAGAGGAGGGCCACTAAATTGGTGAAAGGCTTAGAGGGGAAGCCATATGAGGAGAGGCTAAAGTTGCTTGGGTTGTTCAGCTTGGAGAAGAGGACACTGAGAGGAGACCTCATCGCAGTCTATAACTTCTTCACAACAGGAAGAGGAAGGGCAGATGCTGGTCTCTTCTCTCTGGAGACCAATGATAGGACCAGGGGAAATGACAGGAAGATGTG